>NW_028178816.1:10000-24709 GCF_964030765.1 Micromesistius poutassou | reverse complement strand
TCCTCTCTCTCTCTCTCTCTCTCTCTCTCTCTCTCTCTCTCTCTCTCCATCCTCTCTCCATCTGTGTCTCTCGCCCTGCACCAGATGCTCTCCTCTGTGTTTCCCAACAGCTGTTCTGCCATGTGTGCTGCGACCAAGTGTTGCTGTCGACGACCATCAGGCCGCATGGGGGGAGTGGCTAAGTCATGAATATTCATGTTCCTCCCAGAGCGAGTGGTTCTACCCAGCAGGGCCAAGACCACACCCATCACTAGCTGTGATTGGATGGTCTGGTGGTGAGGAGGAAGGGGGAGGGGGGGGGGGCGGAAGGGGAGAGACAAAGTGAATGAAGGAGTAAAAGGAGGTGGTGAAAGGGGAGGTGGGGGGGGGGGGGGGGGGGTGGTACATATACCTGCATATGGTATGGAGAATTCACTTTTGACCTTTTTTCATCTTCTCGTTTTGATATATGTTATATATAGTATAGTATATGTTTTTAGAGAGAGGGGGAGAGAGGAGAAAGAAGGATGGAGAGAGAGAGAGAGGGAGTGGGGGGGAGAAAGAAAGACTGAGCGGGAGAGAAAGGAAAAAAGAAAGATGGAGAGAGGAGAAAGAAAGATGGAGAGAGAGGAGAGAGAGCGCTTTATCTTGAAATAGGATACCACCATATAATTTTTTTTCACATGAAAAGAAATTGCTTGGACATGGAATGCCTTTCCATCTGTAGCCTCTGTGTTTGCAGTATGAGCTTGTTTACATTCCCGGCCGTATACTAATCATAATACAAATATCATTCATCCACTAACCGGCCGTCCCCTAGACGAGAGCTGCTTGTGGTGAAAACAAGTCAAAAGTATAGACAAAACCAAACAAAGCCGGCCCAAGCCGTGGATTCCTTCTTGGTGAAGTTGTTTCGCTGGAATTGGCGGGCGTTCCACAACAGTGGAGTCGTCTGTTTGTTGTCACAGGGAACTCAGGGCTGAGCTCAGGGGTCTGTGGTTTTACAGAGTGCAGTTGTATGTAACTTTGAGGACGTTCCCTTGAACCCAGCAGTGGAAAACACAGGGAATGCAGGGAATCCCCGAAAAACCCCAAACTCCTGATGGGGTTTCAGGATACAGGTGACGGAGAACGAGAGGAGCTCCGCTGAGCGAGTGGAATAGCAGAACGAGAGATGTCTGAAGGGGGAGCGGGTTGGAAGGAGCTTTAGAGGAACCAGTATGGCTAGAGGAGGGACACAGAGAGGGGATGGAAGGGAGCGAGACAGGAAATAAGGGAGGGAGGAAGAGAGGATGAGTGAGACAGGAAGGAAGCGAGAGATGAAGAGAGAAATGGAGAGAGAGGTGGTGAGGGGAGGTGATCTCGGAGGGCCAGGACTCTAGTGGGTCTCTCTGACTCTTTCATGGTCTTCCAGGGGAAGAGATTATACCCCCCACTCCCCCCCCCCCCCCCCCCCAACAGAGAGGGATGGATGGAGGAGAGATAGTGGAGACAGGACACCCCCACCGCCACTAACTCCCAACACTCACAACCATGAATCCTACGATGGGACACGTCGTCGGTGCACCGGACCGATAACTGGTAGTGTATCATCTGAAACATTATGTAAGGACAGCATGTGACTGCATTATTTTGAAAGGTTTTTGAATAGGCGTTTTCAAAATAAACCTCAAGCAAGGCCCACATTGTCATTTAACAGTCTTTATTTAAAGTAACGACACCCCATTCGCAGTAAGAGAGTGGTGGTAGTAAATTAGCTGCTCTGCTGACCACCATGTTGCTGGTTCCAATCCCATTTTCTCCTGGCTGCCTCCTGCCAATGAGCTGGTTGCTACCTCGCGTGTCCGTTCCGCTCTTGAGAGAGGGCGACTGTAAAGGCGATGGGAGACTTTTATTGTGAAGTGCTTTGAGTAACGCAGCATCAATGCAGTGTAAATGCGGTCCATTATGTGCACTCCCCTAAATGGCCGTATTTAGATGTCAGTTTAACAGTGTGTTAAAGCCTTTGTACACAGGAACACACACACACACACACACACACACACACACACACACACACACGCACACAAGCGGCTGCTTCAGTGGGACTCAGAGGGTCCCGTGTTGTGAGGAGATAAGCAGGGTGCCTGTAGCCCCCCTGAGAGCAGTGGAGTTGGAGATAAGACACACACACACACACGAGTACAAACGCACATATATCCCTCACACACACACACACACACACACACACACACGAGTACAAACGCACATATATCCCTCACACACACACACACGTAAACACATGCAAAGGCATACATGTATATATGCACGCACACACACACACACACACACACACACACATGCACGTAGACAGACACACATACGCACACCTTCTGATTACCTCTGCATCAGATCAGCTGAAGAGCCAATCAGCTGCGCTCGGGCCCAGGCTGCCAACCAATGTCTCGCCTCATCAGGGGGGGTTCATCTCATGAATGGGCTTTGAGATGAGCTCCACCTGAAAATCCAGAATACCTTTTTTGTTCTTCGCTATTTCTTCGGATTGTCAAAATAAATATTTGATGTTAGCCTGTTGGTATTACCCCTTATTCTATATCTAATTTATTTTGATCTTTTCCATCGTTTTTCATCATTTTTTTTTTTTTTTACCACTGCGTCTCGATTTCAAAAATGTAGGACAAAACATATAGGCTTCTGTGATAATTGTCGTCGATACATCTGACGACTAGTGTCCGCCCGCTGGAGCCACGTGACTGTTACCTACTTCTTCTCAAGCTGCATTCAAACATAAAAAGCGCTTTGTTCTGACGTTTAGAAAGCTGACGTCACCCCTTGCCTCTGAGCGGTCTCCTTTAGAACCGGCCGTCGGTAAGACGGAACAGGAGAGAGGTGCCAGAAAACGGTAATAGGGGAAAGAGTTCTTTAGCGTTCAGAGGTACCGCCGCTGGGTCTGCACAGAAGCCCGTCCCCGGAGTCCGCTGCGGGATCCCACCTTGGTCCCCACGTGATCTTCAAACGAGCAACCAAGGCCTCGTTCTCCGCTTCCATTGAAGTTTCTGGATGAATGAATGAATTGGTTATTGGTAGAATCTGGCGTGTGGAGATTTATCGGCACAGCAAGTGACCTACATTTGAGACATCAAAGGTTTTAGAATTAAATATAAAATAATAAAAAGCCTATAGGCTATGAATGGAGTCACTCAATGGATTTTATGGAATTATTCATTTTTGGAATTAAATGTATATTCAAAGGTAGATGTTTATTCAGCCACATTGGGTCTTAGCAAACCTCTACAATCCCTCAGTGTGTTGTTTCATTTGTGAGTCTGGTTGTATGCCAAGGAAAGGCCGGGGAAAAGTGAGAAAAGTAGGCACCCTGGGTTTAATGGAGAGAGCTCCTTGGCTTAGTTGAGAAAGCACCCTGGTCTTAGTGGAGAAGCACCCTGGGGTTAGTGGAGAAGCACCCTGGGGTTAGTGGAGAAGCACCCTGGTCTTAGTGGAGAAGCACCCTGGGGTTAGTGGAGAAAGCACCCTGGTCTTAGTGGAGAAGCACCCTGGGGTTAGTGGAGAAGCACCCTGGTCTTAGTGGAGAAGCACCCTGGGGTTAGTGGAGAAGCACCCTGGTCTTAGTGGAGAAGCACCCTGGTCTTAGTGGAGAAGCACCCTGGGGTTAGTGGAGAAAGCACCCTGGGGTTAGTGGAGAAAGCACCCTGGTCTTAGTGGAGAAGCACCCTGGGGTTAGTGGAGAAAGCACCCTGGGGTTAGTGGAGAAGCACCCTGGGGTTAGTGGAAAAGCACCCTGGGGTTAGTGGAGGCCAAAGTCCTGACCAGTCTCTACCCTCTCCAGAAAGCAGCCCTAGGTCAGACCGAGGCAGGGTGGACGGCCGGTCGGACCCAGGCAGGGTGGACGGCTGCAGGCAGGGTGGACGGCCGGGGATTGCTTCACGGTTGCAGCTCTGCCAAGGCTAGCATTCCTCAACACGCCGTTGCCTGGTGGAACTTTTGTTCCACGGTTAGTGTAAAAAATAAGAAAAAAAAGAGGAAAAAGGCCGGTGCCCTATAAGTGGACCCCAACGGGAGGAAGGGAGTAAAGAAAATGAGCAGGAGAAAGGGAGAAGTGAGTGGAATTAAACGGAGTGACGAGCCAGCGGGCTGGAGACGGGTGTGTTAAAACACCGCTGGTTCACCCGAGGCCTGCAGACCTCCTCAACCACATCTTCAATTCAATCACTTTATGTTAAGGACTATTAGCAGTTCTATAGGCTTATATTTCATAGGCCTAACGTTTGGGCTTAAGGGAGAGCAGTTGGTGTGTTATTTAGGCCTTCAGTATGTAGGCTTAATGACACAACTACTGAACAACTTCTATAGACCTACTTAATCTGTACTTCACCTTTACAGGTGAATTATAAGGTCAACTGGGAAGGTCAAGTTAAAGGAGGCAGGGAGTAACGCTACTTTGGACTATTGAGATATTATAGGCCTACGTGTCTTCTCTGTGTAGGCCTATAGGCTTATTTGAATGTTCGGTGGAATGAATTTGTACGTTGCGATGGAAACGTGTGAGGCAATCAGGCCCGGTAGTTTATAGGCCTCCTTAAAATACAAGGCTGTGTTTTGAAGGTTTGGCGTGAAAATGATATTTAAATGTAGGCCTAAGGCAAGGAAATGCCATAACATTATAACGTCAAATTATACAAACGTATACAAATTTACATTTTTTATGTGTCTTTTGACATTATAAACGTTATAAGATTGACATAAAATGACTGAATTTAAATTAAATGCATAGACATACCCTAGTTTCTTACGGCTGTGAGTTTTTTTTTTTTATATACCATGGTTATTGGAATAGGCCTAAATTAATAAATGTAGTAAGAAATACATCAAATATTTCTTTATTAATATATTGTATCTAAAACCTCGATTTTATAAATTCCTAAAAACATATTTTAATAGAGATGTTCACTGTAATTATTAGAGAAAAGCTTTTAGTTGATTAAACAAATAAAGATAAATATATATATATGTATATTCAACCTTAATGATCTCCAATTATATATTTGATAATTAGGCCTAGTAGAAAATCTAAAATCTAAAAAAATCTTCATTAAAGTAACAACACGTTTTACTACATTTTACTGCTCATGTTTTAGGATTTAAGAAAGCAAAAGAACCGCTCTGAATAAATGTCAGGGATAGGCCTATAAAAAAAAATCCCTTCACAAAATACTTTATGGGGACATTGTATCGCGTGTGAAGACCCAGAAGGTGTGCTTGAACACATGCTCATTCTGCACACTAAATGGTTTCCTACCCGCTTTGATGGCACTTGAAATAGCTCTTAAATCCGACGTGCGCTTTAATCCAGAATACACGGCACTTAATTAAGAGTAGATTAACCCCAAATAGAATACTCTGTAAAGAAATGTCGGTATTTAAGAGGTGAATCCTGAGTTAAATCAACATTAACCATACACACATATATATTAATACTGATATTAAAATGATGTCACGTGATGTATGAATTAAAATAAGAAAGAAAACGAGATTAATTTGCCTACCCTCAGAATTGATTAAACTGGATTTAGGCCTACGTCGAAGGATCATGATTTATTATTTTAAAGTGTGTTTAGGCCTATTATATTATCTCAAGAACGAAATGATGGAATCATTAAAAGGCCTACTGAAATGCCATTAAAACACCGTAGTGGTCTATATTATTGGCTGGTAATAACTAGGTTATTCGATTTTCTAGTGGTAAGTCGATGATTCCTCCAGACTGCGGCGGGAATGAGGTCACTTCCTCCAGGACTGCGTGTTGTAGACTCTTCCTGCCGGTGTTCCGCACCTGAGAACCACAACACACCGGGTTGAGGTGAGGTGAGGTGAGGGCAAATTAAAAGGTGACGCAAGGCGCAGGTCCTACACCTATACTGTAAGTGAGGGTCTCGTCAGGCGGGCCTCCCCACCGCCGGCCCCCCCACTGCTGCTCCCCGGACCCAGGACCCCGGACCCCCGTTTCATTCACACGTCAGATACGCGTCTTTTTCAGGGTGCTGTCTGTCTGTCTGTCCCGCGCCCCGGCCGTCTCCACCCTCCCTCCCTCCCGGTCGGCCGGTGAGCTACTAATCCCCTGCGTCCCTGCTTTACTTTGAGCCCGTATTTAATTCCCCTAAACCCCAGCTGCCGCCCGGGTACTCGTTGAGCGCGACAGACTGCGGAGCGGAGCGCCGGGGTTATTAATAATTCACCAGCCCGCCGCTGCGCTCCCCGTCCCGGACACGACGCGCCGCCGCACCGCCGCGCCGCTCAGGACTCACTTTCACTTCCAGTGTCTGTTGACGGCAGGCCACACCGAATCACGTAGACACGCATACGCGCGCACACACAGACACGCACACACATCACGCAGGCCCGCTCGAGCGCTTGTTTTGTTAAAGAGTCTATAAACGCCGCGCGCTCGCGTCTGTCCTCCGACCTGCTGAACTTCTCCACGACGGCCGCGCGGACACGTGGAGGTGTCCGTCTATCTCTGCACCGCTCTGGTGACACCGCCGGGACAGGTGAAGGAGCACCACCGTTGGGACGCCAACTTTGTTTGTGACGAGCCGAGAGCCGCAGCGTGACAGAGTCCCGCGACGGGCAGAAGCAACAGCTGATCTGCGGAGAGACCGGGAGCAGCGCCGTCGCTATACGGTGCCCATCGCGCAGCCACACACACACACAACACACGCGCACCGAGGAACGCGCGGAGCACGACGTGGTGTCTCACCGGACGGTCTGTGCGGAGATACCGGATCGACAGAGCCTCGACCCGTCTGCACCGATACCGACCAGCCTGCAGCGTCCGGGCTGCACGGGACGGAGCGGCGGCACGGTCTACTTAACGGGTGGATCAAATCGACGGATTAATATTACTATCACACGATCGATCTGCTTTGCGTTGACCGGCGAGAACGGAGCAAAAACAACATTCGGGGGAACTATTCGAGGAGCGAAAGGCCGTTCGTCTGTTTCCGGTAGGCCCGGCGGAACCGAGGTCCACCCGGCGCGCTCTCTCCCAGACTTTTTTTTTTCGAAAGCGAACTTTTGCGAGAGGAAAATGGGAGTTTGAGTGTTGGCCCGCTTCCCTGCAGCACCATGGTACGTGCTCTGTTAACCAATCATGCTGTTACTGACCTGCTGCAGCAGCGGGCACGATGCAATGCCCCTCTCTAAATGTTGCAAGTGTTTATCTTTTGCTGCTCTCACTCTTCCCTTTTTACAACGTGTGAAGAGTCGAGAATCACACTGTTTCTTCACCTTGGTGGCGTCCAGTATAGCGAATGTATAGTACTGATGTTTCAAATGTGTTCTTACGAGTGAGCGTGTCTTTCTATGAAGTCAAACACTGCGCGTTATTATGGTTGTCGTCATTTAAAGCAGTCACCACATGGCCGGTGTCGCTCTGCGGCCAGGCCGCTCCAGAGAGCTCTCTCTCCCGGCCCGACACCACGCCTCCCCCGCTGCTGGCTCCCACACACACACACACACACACACACACACACACACACACACACACACACACACACACACACACACACACACTCCGCTGCCCCTGCGCCGCAGGCACAACTATTCATTGCACAATTACATGACACGGTGTGCGGTGGGATATGAATGAGTCATGCATTTGAATGCATAAATGAGTCATGTATTTTTAATATCCCCCTGTCGTTGAAGTAGAAGTTTGCCAGACTTTTGCAAATTCGACCAACCTGTTGGGACGGGAGAGGCGGTCGTGTCTGTTCTATGTGTGCGACAGACTGCGACCGCTGAGCCGGTTTGAGTTGAACTCCTAAATTGCGGTTAAGTGAGACGTTTTTTTTTAATCTACTATTTTGTATAATGTAATTTTAGAAAATGATGAAAAAATTAAGAAATGCACATTTTCTATTACTATTTAATAATGCCCTAATTTATGCATTATGTTTTATGTTAACATGCAATCTTAATATATATTCACATTGTGTCATCAACCAAAGCTTATTCATCCACTGTAAACACTCAAATCGACTGTTAGTGGTGGGTTGGGAGTGTGTTCCTGGTGGGTTATTAGTGGGTTAGTGGTGGGTTAGGACAAGTGTGTTTGTGGTGGGTTATGGGTGGGTAAGTAGTGGGTTAGCAGTGGGTGGGTGGCACGTTAGTGGTGGCATGTTAGTGGTGGGTTAGTAATGGGTTAGTTGTGGGTTGGTTGTGGGTTAGTAATGGGTTAGTTGTGGGTTGGTTGTGGGTTAGTAATGGGTTAGTTATGGGTTGGTTGTGGGTTAGTAATGGGTAAGTTGTGGGTTGGTTGTGGGTTGGAGAGCAGGTTGGTCCGGTATAGTGACCACCCTGAGTTGATGAGTGAAACAGGCCCAGCTGAGCAGGGATCCGTTGTTTCATTTTCACATTCAAAAGAGGAGTGATTTGTATGAATAAAGACGTGTTGACCTGGGACCCGGTCCTGGATTCAGGGCCAGCGTCCGTGGGGATTACAACACGTTGTTATTCTGTAATCAACTCACCTCATGTTTTAAACACAGCACCAGATTGGGGGTCGCGTCCTAGTGTATTGGGTCAGTGTATCGCATTCAGAGACAGCAGCTGTCAATCAGATGCCAGGGTCCCCCCCCCCCCTCCCCCTCCCCCTCAAGGCATCTGTAATCCACTGACAGTATGCCCTATCAGGGCGCCTGCTACTACAGGGTGTAGCATCCGCCTGTAGAGACGGACCCTTTGTAATGATGCAGGCAGTATAGTCTAGAGTGGTGGTCATTGTGGTCGTCCCCCAGCCGGAAGGTTCTGGGATCAGTCCTCAGTTTACCTGAAGGCCTCCTTGAGTAAGAAGCCCCACCACCCTAACCTGCTCTCTTATGACATGGATCTGAATTCGCTGTCACTTTGGATAAAAGTGTCTGCTATGCATGGCTGAATAGAATAGAGGCCGGCACAACACAATAAGCCTGAACCACACAGTGTTATAAATGATATTAATAATAAACGTCAGTTTGGAGAGGGAAAGAAACAAAGCTGTCTCCAGGGACGGAGACAACACAACGACTAACCCCTGACACAACACAACAACTAACCCCTGACACAAGAACAACTAACCCCTGACACAACACAACAACTAACCCCGCCCTGACACAACACAACAACTAAACCCTGACACAAGAACAACTAACCCCTGACACAACACAACAACTAACCCCGCCCTGACACAACACAACAACTAACCCCTGACACAACACAACAACTAACCCCTGACACAAGAACAGCTAACCCCTGACACAACACAACAACTAAACCCTGACACAAGAACAACTAACCCCTGACACAACACAACAACTAACCCCTGACACAACACAACAACTAACCCCGCCCTGACACAACACAACAACTAACCCCTGACACAACACAACAACTAACCCCTGACACAACACAACAACTAACCCCTGACAACACAACAACAAACCCCTGACAACACAACAACAAACCCCTGACAACACAACAACTAACCCCTGACACGAACAATCCCATCACAACACAAAATAACGCCCAACAACACAAAAACAATCGCCTGACAACACTACTAACCCCGACAACAACCATCGCCTGACAACACATCAACTTACCGGTAGCAACACAAATACAAAAATACAACAAATACAATCCCCAGACAACACAACAACTAAACCCTGACAACACAACAATGATCCCCTCACAACACAACTAACCCCTGACAACACAACAACGATCCACTCACTACACAAATACTAACCCCGGACAAAACAACTAAACCTTGACAACACAACTAACTCCTGTCAACATAACAACTAACCCCTGACAACATAACAACTAACCCCTGACAACACAACAACTAACCCCTGAAAACACAACTAATCTGACAACACACCAACAAACCCCTGACAACACAAATACTGCCATCACTCAGTGTGATGTCATCGCCCTGCAGTGATGTTACTGCTGAGAGTGATGTCATCGCCTGCAGTGATGTCATTGTGGAGACTGATGTCATCACTCTGATGCCATTGCCCGAAGGGTCATCGTCCTGCACCAAGATATCACTGATGTCATCGCTCACCACCATACCATACCTCACTGTAATGTCATCACTCAGAGTGATCATCGTCGTCACTCTGAGTGATGACATTACAGTGAGTGATGACATCGCAGTGAGGTATGGTATGGTGGTGAGCGATGACATCACAGAGAGCGTGCGATGGCGTCACTGCACACGATGCAGTGATATCTTGGTGCAGGACGATGACCCTTCGGGCAATGGCATCAGAGTGATGACATCAGTCTCCACAATGACATCACTGCAGGCGATGACATCACTCTCAGCAGTAACATCACTGCAGGGCGATGACATCACACTGAGTGATGGCAGTATTTGTGTTGTCAGGGGTTTGTTGGTATACTGAATGTCCTCAGTGAGACAACCGACCGGGGAAGGAGTTTTTCAGTTCAGCCTTCACTCAACATTTGTGGGACTGTTTTTAACAAAGCTGTGAAGGTGTTTTAATGGTTTAAGAGCAGATGTATTATAAGTGTAAGTGAGCTGGAATGCTGGCAGGTAGCTCCACCACAATGTCTGAGGAGACCAGATAATTAAACTTGGCGACAGGTAAACATATCTTGCATATTTCCTTAATGGGAACAATAATTGAGTTGCACTTTGCACGTTTGCTGCAAGGCTTTTTGTCAATCAGTCGACAAACGAAGGAAGTACTTTTACACCTTACATTAAACTCAAATAACGTTCCCAAAATGGGTTTGTTTGGCTCAATGTTCAAACTTTAATTCAGTGCCTAAAATGTTTTCTTTCATTAGTGAAATGGTTGTTTTCTTCATGCATATAGTGCTTGACTCACATTTCAATAAAGGCTGGTCAAATACCAGAGGTGACCAAACGGAGGTTTGGTAAATGTGTTAATCCACTGCAATACAGTCAACCCGGCTTACAGAACCAGTAGCAAACAGTCATAACCCACAACCAGAAACCATGCGATCGGAGGGGAATATGGTGCTGGTGTGCAGCATTGTCCATGTGCAGGCATGTAGTCAGCAAACACAGACCAGTACAGGGCTGTTGTGCCATGGAACCAGGCTGTTCGCTGTAGAACCAAGCTGGAAAGCTCTAGAACCAGGCTGTAAAGCTCTAGAACCAGGCTGTAGAATTCTAGAACCAGACCGTAAAACCAGGCAGTAGAACTCTAGAAACAGGCTGATTAACCAGGCTGTAGACCCAGACCACATAGTTATATGCAAACGAAACACACAGTCCAGTTTGGTTGAGTTTACATCCTTTCTCTGGGTTTTGATATTTTCAACATTTGTCTACTTCATGATGGAAAATAACTTAAAAAAAGAGAATGACTTGCCGTGCGTCTCTCTAGGGAATGTGAGCCAAAAGCATTATTCATTAAATGGAGCGTAGCGACTGTTTATCGGTGCTTAAATATTTGCATATTTGTTACATTGTTTTGATGTTTTTTTTTAGATTTCACAAACAGGTTTCACAGTTTTAATAATCTGGCAGCCGAACATCTTAGAAAAACACACAAGAACCAGTGGCAAGCCCCGGAAACATGCACACACGCACACATATGCACACTCACATGCACAAACACACACACACACACACACTCCTTTAATTACCACTGCCCCCCGGTGTATCAGGTGTAAAATATCAAAATGTTCCAGCACTGCTCCCTGAGGTGCTGTTGGCTTGGGCTCCCTCCACGTCAACCTACCGCCTTCATCCTCTACACACACACACACACACACACACACACACACACACACACACACACACACACACACACACACACACCTTTATGTGCACACACACACAATCAAGCACTTACGCAAACATAAATGCATGCCGATACAAACATGCATACACTCGCCGGCACACCCTCAAATGCACACACACTTTTCTTACTACTTTGATGTGGTTTCCTCATCTGCACGGGTTGGTTAACTTGGTAACTAAATGGCTTGTAGGTATGGGTAGAGCGCAGACCAGGCCTCGTGAAGTGAAGGTGGTATGACACCAGTCTGGCTGTGAGAGTTAAGCTGTGACACAGACCCAGAGTCGTTGGAATGGGTTGGTTTTCGAAATCAAGTTACAAAGGCTATATATGTGTTAGGTTAGAGGATCCTGCTGTCCTACTAAGTGAGAGCAGAACCTCTGGGGGGAGACGGCACAGATCCTGGGCCAGAACCCAACAACTGCCAGGGGCGTAGCTACACCTTGTTTAGCTTCTAACGAAGAAACACGTTCACGTGAGTGGGTGAAGCTTACAGGAGGGATTTTAATAAGTTGTGTTACTACAGTGGGCAGTCTTTTTTAGTGGCGGCCGTGTTTGTGTTCGTCAGTACAGGCTTATGGATCACCACTTCCAGCTACATAAACCTTAACATGAAGTGAAGGGAGAGCGAGATAGAGAGCCGAGAAGGAGAATGACAAATAGAGTCTGTCTTTTTTGTTTTCGGTTTCCTCAGTTGAGTTTCCTCGGCTGACTCTAAAATCGTCTGAACAAGAACGTCTTCAACAATAACCTGCACATCCACGAGCCAATCCATCCAGGCAATCTTTCCAGATGAATTCATTCCGGACCATTTTAACCCCTTTAACCAATCAAACGTTTGTGTATATAAACCAGTGGCTACAACTCAAGCAATTAGAGATTGCTAATGGGGAACAAATTGCTGCTGGATTGATTTTTATTGTGAATGGGTCTGTCTCAGTAAAGGGCTTGGGTTGATAATTCATAATACATTAAGACTACACAGCACACATGACATGACCTAAGATCAGTTTTATTGAATGTCATACACACGTATAGACAGACACACAGACACAGACACAAAGGTCATAGACAAACACACACACACACACACACACACAAAGGCTGTAGACAAACACACACATATACACACACACACACACACACACACAAAGGCTGTAGACAAACACACACACACACACACACACACACAAAGGCTGTAGACAAACATACACATACACACACGCATACATATAGACACACACACACACACACACACACACACACACATAACACACTGAGACATAAACAAACACACACACTGTCTGGTGCGGAATGCGTTCTGAGGTCCCCAGCCTGCATCTTATTATAGAGTGTGTGTTTATACACGTGTCTGGCCCTGTAACCAGGGTTATTTTATACATGCGCATGTGTTGTGGTACAGGTCCCACGCACATATGTATGTTTTCATTGTGTGTGTGAGTGTGTGTGCTTCTGTCAGTCTGAGGTTGGTGTGTGTGCTGGACTTCTCCATATGTGTTAATGGATTACATTGGGTTTATAGTCCCGGTCCGTGGACCTCATCTAAAGAGCTCTACGTTCTGCAGAGAGACACGCAGGGGTCTCAGGGCTCCTCCTGGCCGCTCCGTTCTGCCCGGGGGGTATGGCGGCGGTCCACGGTTTAGCGGGACGTAGAATTATGTTGTCGTCGATTCCAGCTCGGTTCAGAGAAGTCTGTTGTGTTATCCTACCAGCCTCTGTATGAAGGAGCGAACGAACAAAGTTCATGTGGAGCTGGTTAGAAAGGCTGTGGTTTGTTGTTCCACGTTAATCCCGCCCACTGGGGGTTGAGTTACTGTGTGTTAGTGGTGCTCTGTAATGCTAACTAATTTCCCGTGCATGGTGATGCAGTTTGGTAGTAGTCATGTATTTACCGAAAACGAGTTCATGTTGTTTTTTTATGCGGTTAGTGATTCTGATGTTGTTGAGCCCTAATCAACAAAACAGCGAAAGATCTCCAAGCACATTTGGACAAAATCTGCAATGTTTTTGGCCCGAAATTTCCTTCCTCCATATTTTATGGGATTGGGCAGATTACGTAATGCTTAGTATGAATACGTTATGCACATTTATAACTACATGATAAATATTGAAAAACAACAGATGCATGAGGATACATATTGATGCATTTTGATGATATATCTAATAAGACATATTGATTAACAAAGAAACAATGATACGTAATTATGACTCATGATACGTAATTATAACTAATGGTACAAATTGATAATTATTGATACATGTTGATAAACTATTGACACATATTTATAATTAATGGTATGTATTGTTACGCATTGGTAACTAATGATTCTACTATTGATAAACAAAGATACATAATGATACATAATTATAACTACATATTATTGATACATATTGATAACTATGGATAAAAACTGATCATATTGAAAACTAATGATACATATTGATACATGTTGATCCATATTGATAGATAATGGTAAATGTTGATACATATTGATGGATAACTAATAATACATGTTGATAACTATTGATACATATTGATAACTATTTATATATAATGATAACTAGTAATATGTATTGTTACATATTAATAACTATTGATACATATAGATAACTATTGATAAATATTACTACTATCAATACATAACAATAATATATAATATAACTATCAATACATATTGATAACTAATGATATGTATTGTTACGTATTGATAACTATATAGCCATACATAATGATACATAACGACAATGTCATATACATATCGATACATATTGATAACTTATGATAAATATTGATATATATTGACGCAAAAGGCTAAATATTCACATTGATGCCTATTGATACTTA
>NW_028178817.1:0-5000 GCF_964030765.1 Micromesistius poutassou | reverse complement strand
GATGGCGACGGAGTGCACCCGGGACGCGATCCAGCGCTTCCTCACGGAGCGGGGGGGCCGGGTCCCGCACGCAGACCTGACCCATCACTTCCGGCGGGTCTTCCCGGAGGACGACCCCCCGCGGCGGAGCGCGCTCCGCGAGACCTTCAAGGCCCACGTGGACGCGCTGGCGTGCGTCCGGGTGGAGGACGGCGTGCGGCTGGTGTGCCTCAAGAAGCGCTACATGCGCCTGGTGACGCCGCGCGCCCCCGCGGTCACCGTGGATGCTGCTGCTGCTGCTGCTGCTGCTGCTGACCCGCGCGTCGCTATTGGCAACGGGACGGGCACGGCGCGCGCGGAGCCGGTCGCGATCCCCGCACCGGCTGACCTCCGTGCGCGCAGAGATGGAGATGGAGATGGAGACGGAGACGCGGCGATAAGTCCGTCGTTGCGCGCGCGCGGCACGGCGCCTGGCTCGGATTACGGAAATGATGACAGCGAGGAATGGAGAGCGAGCGCACCGCCCGTCCCTCAGGTAAACATTCCCGCGTCTCCATGCGCCCCCTCCACCTCCACCACCACCTCCACCACCCCCGCTGAGTCGTCTAGCACCTCGGACGCGCACGGGGAGAGCGACATGGGGAGCCGCTGGAGTTCACACGGCGCGAAGACGTTGTCGATCGAGAGGTGCGGCGCGCGCAACGAACCGCCGAGGATCGCCGTGACCGCCGCCTCACCGCTCCCGGCGTCTGGCGACGGCTCCGTGTTCGTCCTACCGCCGGGAACCGCGCCTCGCGGCACCGCGTCTCCAGGTACGCCTAGGCACGCCTCAGCCGCGGCAGATGAATCACAGCGACAAGTCCGTTGTTTTGACAAGAGTCTCACTTCGGATGACGAGGACGTGTTTGGACGCGATAATAATGACGGCGGCGGCGGCGCCGGTGGCCAAGTGGGTTCGCCGCAGGCGCTGCGCTCCATGTCGCAGCGCAACGCGTCTTTCTCCCTCTCGGCGCGACGCGGCGACGCGGACGGCGACGCCGCCTCGCTCGCCTCGTCCACGGACGACGGCTCCTCCTCGTCGTCCTCCGCCTCCGCGGCGGCGGCGGCGCTGGACCCGCTGGAGCACGAGTGGATGATGTGCGCGTCGGACGGCGCCTGGGAGCGCCTGGCGGCCCTGCTCGCCGGCGAGCCGTCGCTCCTCCTGCGCCGGGACTTCGTGACGGGCTTCAGCCTGCTCCACTGGGCGGCCAAGCGGGGCGACGCCGAGCTGCTGGCGCTGGCGGTGAACTTCGCCAAGCGCCGCGGCGTCGCCGTGGACGTGGACGCGCGCTCCAGCTGCGGCTACACGCCGCTGCACCTGGCGGCGCTGCACGGCCACATGGAGGTGGTGAAGCTGCTGGTGGGCGCGTACGACGCCGACGTGGACGCGCGCGACTACGGCGGCAAGAGGGCGGGGCAGTACCTGGCCGACGGCGCCGCCGTGGACATACGGGACATCATCGGAGCGTTTGACGACGACGACGGCGGCGGCGGCGGCGGCGGGGAGGACGGCCGGGAGGAAGGGGCCCGCTGGAGCTTCCTGAGGCCCCTGAGGATGTCGGGGCCCGGCGACGGGGAGGCGGGCGGCGACGGCGGCGGCGGGCGGCGGGCGAGGGCCAAGCCGCTGAGGCGGATGTCGTCGTTGGGGCACGTCAAGCCGAGGCTCCAGAGGCTGAGGGACCGGACGTCCCAGATCGTCCACAGCGCGTCGTTCCGCGAGCTGGGGGCGGGGCAGCCGCCCCGGCCCAGGTCGGAGTACGTCCCCCGAGCGGATCCGCCGCACTGACTGAACGAGAGGGAGTGGGAGGATGGACGGCGGGGGAGTTCAGGGTCGGAATCAGTAAAGTAGCAGGTCAAAGTGCAGTGTTGAAATCAGTAAAGTATCATCTCAAAGTGCAGTGTTGAAATCAGTAAAGTATCATCTCAAAGTGCAGTGTTGAAATCAGTAAAGTATCATCTCAAAGTGCAGTGTTGAATTTAGGGATGGGTCAGAATATTCGATTATTCGATTATTCGTTCCCGAGGGTCAAAGCCGATTTTTAACATTTGGACCGTTAACATTTTTTCCCCATTCAAATAAACAAGAATTAACGGACGGAACTAATGTTGGTTCTGTAGCACTATTAGTTTTTATTATTATTAATCATGTACAGAAAAACAATATACACAATACACAAGCATAAATATTAATATATATGCATACAACACAAACACTGATCACTGTTAAAGTTAGGTTTTTTTTGCGTTTAAGATATTAAGTGATTTCTTGCTGATGATCCATGGCTGCCTTTGTGAACGTCGGCGGCACACGTCGAATAATCGATTATTCGTTCATACCACCCACTGATTATTCGACCATGGAAATGTTGAGTTAGTCACATCCCTAGTTGAATCATCTCAAAGTGCAGGTCTATTACAGAGGATATGTAAAGGCACATAAGCAGCGTTTCCAGACACTGATTAATGTGAGCCTTGGAGGACAACCTTGCTGGATTCTGTGGTACAAAGCACATCTGAATGTGATGGCACTAAGCAGGTGGATGGAGGGGAAACGGTAAATACAGAAATCAGTAAAGGACCAGGTCGGAATGCTGTTCTTTTCCAGAGGTTAGGCCAGCATATAAACAGCCTTTCGTGACTCCAGGGACGATTAATCACCTGCACCTCATCCGAGTGAGGTCACTAAACCTCTTAACGTGGTCACCAAGGGGGGTGGGGGGGGGGGCAGGAATGTCTTAATATCCCTGAAAAAGACTCTTGAATGTCAGTGAAAGTAAATCATTGTTAGCCCCCCCCCCCCCCTCCTCACTTACAAAGACCCCCTTTTCTGGCGCTTTTGGTTGTTGGTTTAGAACCCGGTTTCTCATGCGATTTCTCGACCTGGATTCAAAACGAACTGGTTTATGTCGGCTCTCCTGTGTCCGAGTTCTCCCGAGCATGTCGACGGACTTTGAGAGCTAAGCCTCTTTCACCCTAATCCCACCGGCACAGAGTTCGGCTGTGCCACGGCCAAGTGTGTGAACATGGAAAGGGTGGGAGGAAGGGTGGGAGGAGGGGGGAGAGAGAGAGAGAGAGAGAGAGAGAGAGAGAGAGTCTGTACTTGTGCACACTTCCAAGAACAAGGCGTTGACGCTCAGGGCTGAAACTGGTCGGACTTGCTGGGTCTTGTCGCTGCGAGGTGAAAAATAACAACAGGAATATCTTCTTCTTGCCTCTACATGAGTTTACCTGACGTTTGACTTGTGTTAACGACCCTTTCTCAGTCCTCTGTTTGTCAGTCTGTGCGTTTAACTTAACTCTTGATTGTTCTGTCGATTTTAAATTGAGTCGACCCACTCGTTGGTTAATTGCTTTGAATCTAATTGCGCTCTTAATTTGAAAACCTCTAGGAGTTTTTAACTTACTAAGCCTTGATTGTTTTGTCGATTACACAATGGACCCGACACACGCGTTGGCTAATTGCTTTTGATTGTATTGCGCTCTTAATTTGAAAAACCTCTAGTTAATGACTTGAATTGACTTGTGCTCTTAATTTGAAAAACCTCGAATGTGGTGCGGTTGCTTGGTGATGGTTGCACTTTCCGCACTTTCTTGTCACTTTGTTTAAAAATGGCCAAACGTAATACATAACACGATGCAGGGGGAATGATAGTGTTACACATTTGTGTGTTTTTTTTGTGTTGACTTTTAATTTAGTGCACCTTTACACAACTATTGTTTACACTAAAGGGGTTGTTTGCATTGTGTTTTCCGTCTGCGTTACCGTTACGTTTACATTTAGGGCGTTTAGCAGACACTTTTATCCAAAGAGACTCACAATAAGTCCATTAGTCTTTAGAAACAACGATATATCTCTGTGGGTACAGTGAGGATGTTCATAGAACCAAGAGCCAAGCACTAACCATCACTAGGTTAACCCGTTCCCCGTAGACACTAACCATCACTAGGTTAACCCATTCCCCGTATACACTAACCATCACTAGGTTAACCCGTTCCCCGTAGACACTAACCATCACTAGGTTAACCCATTCCCCGTATACACTAACCATCACTAGGTTAACCCATTCCCCGTATACACTAACCATCACTAGGTTAACCCATTCCCTGTATACACTAACCATCACTAGGTTAACCCATTCCACCGTACACACTAACCATCACTAGGTTAACCCATTGGCTGTGTACAACACAGATAGCTAGGGTAAGATGCTACACAACTAAGTATTATAACTAAGTATGACACACAATAAGTGCGTACATTAAGTGCCAGGACGTACAACACACAATAAGTGTGTACATTAAGTGCCAGGACGTACAACATACAATAAGTGTGTACATTAAGTGCCAGGACGTACAAATTACAAACACACAATAAGTGTATGGGAGGGGGTGGCTATGCAGACTCTAGATTAACTCTGGAATAGTGAGTCTTTGCTGTACTTCTTGTACCATCTTGTAATTAAGCACTAAAAACACTGTAAATGGTTGTATTTTTCAAAAGCTATGCATATTAAGGAACCGTCATTCTTTTAAATCCATAAAACTACATGTACAATTTTTATCATAGATATAAACGTTGTACTGGTAACTGATTTAAAAAGCTATGCATATTACGGAACCGTCGTTCCTTTAACATAAACGAGCTACACGTTACGTTTTATAGTCGGTTTTAAATCGTCTGCCTCACATACTGTACTGCTTATTGATTGATGAATGACAATGATGCATAAATGATTATATTGAAGTCTAACCTGCACATCGCTAGGGCTGGATCCCTTGTGTGTGTTTGTTGCGTGGTGCTATGCAAGTATTGGGCGTGGGTGTGGTGGCAATTTAGAATTTTGAATGATGCTAATAAACTATAAACTCTGTGTACACGTTGTCCTGTGTTACTTTTATTACATCTTATTGTACAAGTACACAGGAGTAAAATTCTTTCTTTCTCTAGCGCTCTCTCTCTCTGTCTCTCTCTCTTTATCTGT
>NW_028178818.1:0-6266 GCF_964030765.1 Micromesistius poutassou | reverse complement strand
ACATAACATTTACAATAACATATTAGTTATCCACGGCGATGGGAAATGACTCTGTTGACATGATGACGTCTCTGATCTACTTGTCAATATAACCGTCTTCCTACTAGCCTGTCTGCCTGCCTGTCTGTCTGTGTGTGAATTGTCAATGTGCCCATGTCATGTCTGAATGGTACCATCACACTAAGTCAGACAATGGCTGCATGACATCAATGACCAAAGTCAGAGTATTCGTCTTAACCCTCAGTCTCTCAACAGTAGTTTGACAGCTAGCACAGTAGCATGAGGGACCTGTAATGCTGGTGCGGGTTGACGAAGCAGGTGGATAACACTAACAAGCAGTCTGGGAATACACCAGAGTTTCCAAGTGTTTGCTGTTGTTGTGTGAAATTGTATTTCTAATGGCCTAATAAAGAGTCACTGTGTATGGTGGGAGCTAGCCATCGCTACAAGTCGGCAGTACTAGCCCGCTGTTAATAGGTCACTCAGTGTTCCAGGATATGTCAGCAGAGAACGAACCAACAACAAAACCCAGCACCCCTGGTGACAATTTAATTCAATTTCGCCATGGCCAAAATCCAAGACCATCCATCAAGGGCCATTATATCAGCTCTGAGAACAGTTGGCCTGTGCTTCTAGCGTACATTTATCAGTGTGATCAATGTGTGCCTAGAATAGCCACTGCTAAGGAGGGCGTCATCCATGGGGTTTTCCCTTTCAGCCCTTTAAAGTCAACAAACACATACACACACGTGAGTTAAAACCGCTGGAGGGTCGTAGGATTAGGGATCGACCGATGTGGATTTTTTAGGGCTGATACGATACCGATATTTTTTCATCAGCCTTAGCCGATGACTGATATGCCGATGCCGATTTTCTTGAGCCGATACTACCCTGGAAATCCAGAGTTCTTGCGAGAGGACAATTTGAATTCGCTCAGCAAGTCACTCCCCTGCCCCAGAACATTAACCAATCACATCAGTGTATCTGATATATTGGCGGGCCAAAAGCGTTGCTGTTTTACTGACCGGATGCGGCAAGAGTCTTATCTATTGGGTAGCTCCGCTGGTCTGGATACGTCACCCCTTGTATTCTTCTGATTTCTCGTAGTGTTATCCAATTGCGTGCAGTGATATTTTCAAATGCATGCTTGGTGCCGTCCCTCGAGTTGGGCCAGCTTTCGGATGTGGGTCTGGATTTCCAGGCTAAGTCGATACTGCTTTTGCTCCCTCAATTGACATCATAAAAATGACACAATAATGAGAACAAATGTTATAAGTCTCAATTTAAAAAAGGAACATTTATTGAACTGTCTGTAAATCATGCCGGGAAAAAATATTTTAAAAATAAAATAATCGGCCAATACTGATACACGTAAAAGACGCAAATATCGGCCGATATATCAGTCGATCACTACGTAGGATTTCTCATTTATCTCCTCAATCTAAGTGTATTAGGTTGTTTTTTTTAGTTTCTGTGACTTTCCTGAGAGGCTACGTGCAGCTGCCATCAAGTGACTGGGGCCCAAGTGGTTGTATTTGGAGGAAACAAACATGACAGAAATGCAATGTTTTTACCAGCATAGACGCAGGTCAGCTCATATTCAGGGGAGACATGAAACTATTTATACTATATTCATATTCACTTCATTATACTTGCATGCACCAAAGGTTGCATACTCCAGCGAACCCAACTCCCTTTTTAATTGTTTTCATTAGTTTGTCGTTTTTGTTTTTGTTTCACAGTAATTAAGAAAAGCCCCCGGGGAATGGGTCCTGGTGGCTCGTTAAAAGCGTTCAACCCCCTCACCCTCACCACCACCCCCACTCTCCATCCTCCCCTCCCTCCCCCTCCACCCGCCACAAGGAGAACCGCCACTCTCTGCTATCAGCGTGCTCACTGGGGGGTTTGTCAGAAAGCGGGCGGAGGTGCGGCTGGGGCGTGGGGAGGCAGGGGGTGACGTCAAGGGGGGGGAGAACAGTGACGCACCGCCACCACAGAGACGCTCCTGAGTGGAAAACTGGAAGGGCGGTGGAGGATGTTTGTTGGAGGATGTTTTAAAGCTGCCGCTCCACAGGGGGGGCCGTTACGTCCTTTCCAACGTCTTTTGACGCAATTATTTTTGGTATTGCAAAAGCTTCGTTCCGATCTCATTTTTGTCAGCAGGTTGCGATTCGTACGGACTTCCTGAACAGTAACCTGAGCATGTCTTCACCGGGTTATGAGGTGCAGTCGATTTTTTGAAGGATAACGTTCTCCTGGGATGCACCACCTAGCTCGCACTTCCGTCCAAGGAACACAAACATATTGTGTAATATGTGATTTCATATCTCCACTGCTCTGATCCTCCCCCTATTGGATTGATAGTATACACGTATACTATTAATCGTATACACAATGAACAAACTTGGGATACAAAATACATAGCAATAATGTGGTACATTCTTTCCAACATTGGATGGAATGCGTTTATATGTCGTCATACTGAAAGCTAAGTGATCGCTTTTCACAAGTCACACAACCAACAGGTCAAAAACAGCGCCTTGAGAGGGACCATTAATACATAAATAAAGACCTGGTGCAACTGAGGCGGTGAAGCATTAAAAACAGAACAGATGGGACTGTTCCTGCACCATTACGTATGGCGGTTCGCATGAGACGTGGCTTTTCGTAGAATTTAGATCAAACATCCCATTAGTGTAAAATAGAAAATAAACAGAACAGACAGGGTTACACTGGGCTACCAAGAACTGATTAACGGCACCATTCAAAATACAGTTATGAAATGTTCTGAAACAGAGCTCTTTGGACGGGTTGTCTGTCAGAGGGTTTCACAGGCTTTATTTCAAGGGCTTAAAGGACCTACTCAATTATTGGCAAATCAGTGACTGGATCTGCATTTTTTGTAGTCCTTCCTAATTGCTTCACACAGACATTCACCTCCCTTCCATACATCTATGCCCTCTAATGCAGGCTTTGGAGTAATGATCACATGCATAGGTACGTACATAGGACTGAATTAAAAAGAACAAAGTCAATAAAAAGACATAAAGTGATATCCGAGTGGAACGTCGATTTTGTAAGGCGGGTTCAGCGTTCTCTCAACTCAACACTTTACCGGGATTAGCTTGAGACCAAGGAGGGTTATCCAAATGGATGAGGGTTAGGACCAGACAGTGTCACACTACAGTCTCAAAGGGCTTTACAGGCCCACACTTCCAAGGGTACTTTGAGCTGCCGCTCCCTAAGTGAATCCACAAGGATTCTGTCTGATTACCCACAAAGACCTGAAGTTGATGGTTGTAACTCATTTAAAGGACGTGTATTTCTTCTTTATTAGGTGGCTGCTTTGCACTCCCTTTTTATCCGCCTTTGTGAATATGAGATACAAAGGATAAACCAGCAATTTGAATGAAGAGGAAACTGTCTTGCAATGCATAGGGATACTATAGGAACTGTAGTTTAAAACACTTGGGACAATTAACCTGTCCTTTGAATCACGCTGTACCCCGCCCCCCCCCACCGAGGGTTATGTTTCACAGAGTGAAACACAACACAGAGTGTAGGTTGCACTGTAACTACCGGCTGTGGGATACCCGATGCGTGGATTGTTTGACTGGGGTCAAGCTACATTTTAAGTGATCTGATCTCAGGAGGGGAGGGGGGCGGGGCGGAGTTTAAGTACCTGAGGTGAGCAACAACGGGAACCCAGGCATTCAAGGTAACCTCAAACTGTGTCTCATTGTGACCCTGGACAAGGTGTACTTCACTGGGGAGGGGGGTGGCATTCTGATCTATATTTCAGAATGGGAAAGGGTTTTGTTGATGTCGTGTTAGATGGACACGGGTCGCTAAAAATCCACTCGAGCCGCACACTCGCTGTATAGAAAAACTCAAATCCAATACTGGCTAAGCCTTGATTTAAGCCACTATGGAAGGCTTCCAACTACTCTCACAGTCAAGTATAAAGAGCTTAGGTTGGCGGGTGGGGGCGGAATGGGCCGGTGGGGTGAGAGGGGTGGGTGGAGGTGGGGGGGATGAGGGACGGGAACGGGATTGGGATACAAATGAGGTCTTCCCCCAGCACGGCAAAGATGAACCATGTTGTAGTCATCCCAGTGGGTCAGTACAAAATGGGGGCGGGGGGGGGGGGGGGGGGTTCATTTACCGGTAGCATCAAACATTTCCCACGCACCACTAGGTATAAACCTTGACAAATCCATCACAATAAGCCCATCCCTCCTGCCGCTATTGTTCCTGTTGTGTAAAAGATGAAATCGCTGCACAGGGGGGACATTTTTTTCTGCGATAGGCGAAGCATGTTTGTGATGGAAATCATGGGATGACTCACCGGTCTGGCCTCTCTTTACAGACAGGTTCACCCCCCCTAGCAGGAGAAGGGGTCCGGCGTGGCCGACAACACAACAATAGACATTGAAACTCCCATCACGTTTGACAAATGTAAACCACGTGCCACTGCTGGCTCTCAGGGAACCTTCTCCCCAGCCAAGCAATGGATGAGGAAGGATTGTTCTCTGACGGTGGAGGCTCATGCCTTGGGAAAACTTTGCATGATGACAGGTGTTCAGAGAGGGAGCCAAAAGGAGACATGCAAAGGGAATTCACACACTAGAGAAAGGGTTCTTGATGATGCAGGGAGGAGGGGGGAGCCCGGACAACTATCGTATTCAAACAAGCCTACACTGTGTTACACAGTGGGATGTCGATAGACCGTTAAAGAACCGTGCAAATGACAATTAAAAAACGGAAGTGGCGGTGGTCCTGGAACATTTGCTACACCCATCATTCTCTCGGCGTTCATTTCGTGTAAGTGGCTGGCGGGATTAATTACATCCAGGTTGCCAAGGGGGGGAATGGGTGCAGGCCCCCAAGCGTCACCGTGCGCCAGATGCTAAATCAAAAGTTCCCTCATTTGCCACGTCTGTGAGTGGGCACCCTGGCGAGAGATTGGGGGGGTGGGGGGGGGCAATCTGTAGAGTGGGTTTAAAGATGTAATGAAAGGTCTGAAGTGATTGCAGGTGTTCCAAGACACTCATTGGAAAGGTATGGGAACAAATAAGACTACCACACCTTACGAGCCAAATGGCCTTTTGTTTGATTTATACTAATTTATAATTGATACGTTGCTTGGCCTCGCCCTTAAGTCAAGGTGTGAATTTATAATAGGAAGTGGAAAAAACGGAAGTGGATGGTCCTGGCTCTAGAGAGCGAGCAACATACTGTTTTTTGATCATGTTATCATGTTATTATCATTTTTATCATCACCTTTTATCATCACCTGTGACAAAACCCTTGATGGAGAAACAAAAGAAGATCCAAACTAATCTCTAATGCTGTGGCAGTAGTTATAACAGCCACTGGAATAGCCACTACCATACAGTACCTCTGGCAATGTAGCTTAGATTCACTTTGAGTGTTTCGGCCATGACACCAACCTGCAACAAACGGTGTGTTTTATTTCAGAAGGCATCAAGGAATGCCATTGTAAGCATATTCAGGACACTCTGGATGTCAACACCACGGAGATGTGCTAACCACGCTACCCGGCTTGTTTGCGTTGAGAATGTAGCAAGCAAACTAGTTCCAAATGAATGCGCTGTGTTTGTTTTTGTGTGTGTGCTTGTGCTTGTATGTGTGTGCTTGTGTTTGTGCGCGCGTGTGTGTGTGTGTGTGTGTGTGTGTGTGTGTGTGCGTGTGTGAGTGCACGTCCACATTGATATGTGTTTGTGTGTGTGTGCTTGTGTGTGTGTGTGCTTGTGTGTGTGTGTGTGTGCTTGTGTGTGTGTGTGTGTTTGTGTGTGTGTGCGTGCGTACATGTATGAGTGCACGTCCACATTGATAGGCGTGTGTGTGTGAGTGGGTGTATTTTAGCACTCTTTAAATATACTACCCGTACCAAAAAATCCATTCCGCAAACACCGTTTGCCTCCAGGATTGGGATGCTGTGTACATTAAGTGTTAGGATGCAAATGATGAACAGACGGTGTCTGACGTTGTCAACTGATCAGGGTTGATCCACAGGCACAACACATTCTTCACCGAGTGTGTGTCTTCATTCAGCAGCCGTGGGTTTTCAGACAGGGAGGTGACGGCTGCAAACAGCCGTTTACCTGCAGCCGTTTAAAAATAACCTGGCGGGCGAACGCAGCTCCGAGTGAACCAATCAGCGCTAATGGAGCCTATCTTTGAGGCAAGGCAACAAAGGGGGACTGAAGTCAGACGTGGCTCTGACAAAACAGACGAGGCAG
>NW_028178819.1:0-24277 GCF_964030765.1 Micromesistius poutassou | reverse complement strand
GTTGAGCAATCAGCACTCTGGAGTCTGGTCACGTGGTGTCTTTACATATGTACGTATTGTTACATATTCACGTATGTATACGTATGTCTTTGAGTATGTATCGTTATGTTTAGCTATGTGTAAGTATGTATTTTTACATATGAATGAATCTATGTATGAGTATGTATTTGTATGTTTATGTATTTTTACGTGTACATACGTATACGTATGTGTACATATGCATATGTATGTACATGTATGTCAGTTCTATGGTTCAAGACGAGTCTGTGGTTTGAGGCTAGGTTCAGTTGGACAACATACATGGCTGGTTGTCTGCTTCCAGTAGAAACTTAACATCAATGGACTTAAAAACACCTCTTTCACGTCATGACATCCACTAAAACTAGGGAACGGTTCACAGAATTCACGGTTCGGTTCATATCACGGTTTTGGGTTCGCTACATTTTGGGTAAAGCAGGGGATGACACAAGTGACTATAAAAAAAAGTACACATATAAACATATAGACACACACACACATATATATATATATATATATATATATATACACACACATACATTTATGAATATATATATCTATATATATATATAGATATATATATACACACCTCAACAACAACGTTATGAATATATCAACAACAACGTTATGAATACATCAATAACAAACGTCTCTCCTTGGATCCAGATCTTACCAAAGACAAGCAGCTCAGCGGTGTGATTGGCCGTGCCAGCGCTGTTGCTCGCCATGCAGATGACTGTGTTCACGCCATACCTCACCCCTCTGACGAAGAGGAACCCCCTCTCCACCCAGGCCTCTGATTGGTCGTCTGTGCCGTTCCTCTCCAGGGGCCTGCCGTTGTGGAGCCACTTGGCGGTGGGCTCCGGCGTGCCACTGGTATTGCAGGTGAAGCGGGCCACTTGGCCCACGGGCAATCGCAGGGTAGAGGAGTGTAAATCTATGATGCTGGTCATCACTGGCATCACTGAACCTGAAGAAACCAGGAGGAGAGGAGTGAACGTTGTACAACACGTATCTAGAGATGACCATCAGACACTCCCTTCACTCTCTCCTAATACCTGTCCACCAGAGGGCGACCAATAAGATTCAGACCCAGATTTTATACTTGAAAATAAGTATAATATGTAAAGATACATAAACATGCGTACACATAAGTAAACATATGTATAAATATGTACACATCCAAAAACATACGTACACATACGTAAACAAACATACTAATATACACACATAAGTGTCTCATGGCAGTGCAAGTACAATTTCTTCAGTAATTGTACGATTTCTAGTTCAGATTCCTGTCCTATTTCACTATCCTTCCAATTGTCCATTAAGTTTGCACGTCTGAGTTATAGTTTGTTTTGTTATTGAGAATGGATCTGTGGTTTGAGGCTAGGTTCAATTGGACAACATACATGGCTGGTTGTCTGCTTCCGCTAGAAGCTTAACATCAATGGACTTAAAAAACACCTCTTTCACGTCATGACATCAACAAAACAAGGGAAACGGTTCACAGAATTCACAGTTCGGTTCATATCACGGTTTTGGTTTCGCTACGTTTTGGGTAAAGCAGGGGATGACACAAGTGACTATAAAAAAAAGTACTCATATATACATATGAGGAGCTCTTTTCCAAAACGCTATGAATCCATTTGAATATCTTTCAGGAAAATGTCATTTTTTACCTAGACCCACATATTTTGTTAATATTCAATTCATCCTGTTAAAATGGTTTGTTCGCTCAGTCTGAACATGTTGAACAATGATTTTTAAATCAAACAATATTGTTGATTATAAATTCAAAGTTGTTATTTTTTTCAAAACACTATTAATCCATAAAAGAAAATTCAAAGCGCTGTTAATCCATTAATGGTTATGTATTATTTTTTTTAAACAAGAGAACATGCAATATACGATATCAGGGACTCATCTCATTCTATAAATGAATATAAATCAAATAAATCCAAATGCATGGAATAAAGACCTCCACACTCGGGGCCACTCTCTGCTCCCCCTAGTCCGACAAGGTGAACCCTTTCGGCCTCACACACGAGGTGGTCCCGCTGCCCTGGGGGGTCCACAAGACCTCCACACTCGGGGCCACTCTCTGCTCCCCAAGGTCCCACAAGGTGAAGGCAAAAAATAGGTTTGGCGCTTGTCTCGGTTTGGAAACAAACTGCATCTTGCTGTACATTTTTAACAAGGAAATATAGTGATTTGGCGTTTATCGCGTTTTGGAAAAGAGCTCCTCATATAGACACACACACAGACACACACACATGTATATATATATATATATATATATATATATATATATATAATTTGTATATGTGTATATATATACACATATATAAGCATACATTTATGAATATATATATATATATATATATATATACACACACCTCAACAACAACGTTATGAATACATCAACAACAAACATCTCTTCTTGGATCCAGATCTTACCAAAGACAAGCAGCTCAGCGGTGTGATTGGCCGTGCCAGCGCTGTTGCTCGCCATGCACAAGACCGTGGTCATGCCAGACCTCACTCCTCTGACGAAGAGGAACCCCCTCTCCACCCAGGCCTCCGATTGGTCGTCTGTGCCGTTCCTCTCCAGGGGCCTGCCGTTGTGGAGCCACTTGACGGTGGGCTCCGGCGTGCCGCTGGCATTGCAGGTGAAGTGGGCCACTTGGCCCACGGACAACCGCTGGGTAGAGGAGTTGAACTCTGTGATGCTGGGGGCCTCCTCCTCCGTAGGCCTCACTGAACCAGAAGAAACCAGGATGAGATGAGTGAACGTTTCCAACACCTATCCAGAGATGCACCATCAGACACTCCCTTCACTCTCTCCTAATACCTGTCCACTAGAGGGCGACCCAAAAGATTCTGACCCAGTTTTCTCACCTGCCTTTTCCTAAATGATTGAATAACACAGCAGTATCTACAAAGATTTCCCAGGGAGGGGAAGACACTCCCGCTCAGAGATTAACGAGTCGGGGTGGAGCTTGTGGAGGAGAATGCAAAACCGCTAACCAGCTCCAATTGAAACTAATGAAAGCAAACACAGAAAAAGACGCTATGTAGATGCTAGTAGTGCGCATACAGAGTAAGACATGAGTAATGGGCCCACCTGACACCCCGTGCATAACCTCAGGACTAGGCATGTGGATCAGCTTTTTTTTTAAAAATATATGCAGGTTTAATATATTTAATATATGCAGGTTTAATATATTTAATATATGCAGGTTTAATATATGAGGGTTAGTTAAAATCAGCTTCTAAATTTCTTGCAATTCTTGCTATTTCTTATATGCCATCCTAATCATTTTGTCAAGTTTGGTATTACATATCCTTTAATGCCGTTATAGCCTGTCCTACAAAGTATTTGTAGGACAGTATTCTGATCTCTTGTCCATCATATTCAGGAAGATATGATTTAAACTCACTGAAGTGCAGGGAGATTAGGAGAATACTCAGCAGTCCGAAGATCAGAATGACAATGCTGCACGACTTCAGGGCTGTTAAAGAGTAGAACACACACACAGATTAATGTACACAGAGATATATTCATACTGCATGGCTATCATTCACAGTCCAGACAGTCTCCCTACGGTCTGCAGAATCCCTCCCCGTCTTGAAGAAACACCTGAAGACCTCTACTGAGAACAGCTTAGTAAGTGATGACTGGTACTGTGGCTCTTGTGTTGAGTTTAGAACACACTTAAACACAACGAGTACTGGTCTCTAGCATACATGTTATTATTCCCTCGTTATTAAAATATAGGCACACATACAGCAATACATACAGTAATACAGTAACACATACGTAATAAAGTAATACATACAGTAATACATAGGTAATCATACAGAGGGGGGAGGGGGGGGCAACATGTAGCCTGCGTGTCACCAGGGTCATTAACAATGGCTCGCGCAGAAAATATAAGGATATGTATTCTGGGATCATTTTAGATATGTTCATAGTAATTATAAACTTTTTTATAAACTGTATTTTTTTGAATTCCATAAGTCCCCTTGATATCATTTCAGTTAAATGAGCAGCCTTTATATATATGCATTAAAAAAACGATTGGCACACAATGCTTTTTTTTTATTATTGGCAGGACATTACAAATGTTGGGGACCCCTGCAGTAAAACACACAAATACACACATACATACTTAGATACATGCAGAAACATATATACACACACAAACACACACAGTAACATACTTATATACATACATACAAACATACATACATACATACATAAGAATACACACATACATACTATACATGCAGACATAAACATACACACACACACGAACATAGATATACACATAAACATAACTACTTACATACATAAAGACAGATACATACATGAATATAGATACAGTTCATACACAAGCGTTTACCAGAGATGGGGACTTGAGTTAGACTTGGAGTCAAGTCGCAGTTAATTTGCCCACACAGTGACTTGAGACTCGCATTGAGACTCGTCTAATAACAAGTATGCAAAAGACAGTACTTGTTCTGCTTAAGTGTGTTCTAAATCGTCCTCAAAAGACAAGTCCCAAAACTCGAGATTTGGGACTTGCGAACAATCATATTTTTGTTTATTTTTTTGGCGCATTAACCTTCAGGAAATGTCTGAAGAGATGATTATAATTCCTGGGTGTGTGTTATCCTCACAGTCTATTGTATTATCCATTATAGCTCCTTTCCCTAACTAATCCAAACTAAACTCTGTAATTCTCTGTTTCCATGCTGTCACGTCTTTTCTTAAAAGGCATACAGGGAAAGGCTGTTTTCAGGGAAAGGCTGGAATAAGGCCTGAAGTGAGGGAGGAGTTGATGAGGGTGGTGAGGAATGACAGGACGTCACTCGAGACAACCTGGAGGAGTGAGGGGGGGGGGGATTGATTCAAGGGGGCACGTGGCGTTGTGGTTAGACGTAACTATTCTGTTGACATCAACAGAGGAGAGAGGGATAAAGTTGATAAAAACAGAGGTGGGGATAGGGGGAGGGAGAATGGCTGCAGGGGTAAAAGAAGAGCTGATGTCCTTCACCTTCTGGGTCAAGTAGGTCACAAAGTCATCAGCTGTGAGGGAGGAAGGAAGGGGAGGGGTGAGGATAGCCTAGTCCTAACTAGACCTTCGTACTCATTTCATTCATACCGATGGTCTAGAACTGCTATAGAGACAAACCATTGCTCACTTGAAGGCGGGTGCTGTTGAAGTTTAAAACCTATTGGCTCTGCCCAGTGCCACTCCGGATCTGCCTTAACCAATCGCTAACATTTGGTTGTGACGTATTTCATGCTTAGCAAACTCCTTCACCACTAACGGAGCCAGCTGGAAAATTAAACTTTTCCCGAATCCCGTGGGAAGAAGCACCACAACATCTTCACCACCAACAAAACTAAGCAAAGCCTGTTCCTGCTCCGGCTTTAATTGATCGATATTCGGCAGAGTTTCCACAACAGACCGAATAGCTTCGTTAGCATCTTTCTCCATGGTCTTCCTGCTGCTTCCTGGTATTCGTTTGACTACAACTGAAACTCGCGCACGACCTGTACGTCACTGTTCTCAGGCCACGCCTCCTGTTCGCTGATTGGAGGGACAAACTTGAGGGAAAATAATCGTTCGAACATGCACTACTCCCAGACCGAAGTACTGAAGGGAAATGAAAATTGAGCGGAAGTACGGAGGCGGGCAGAACCAGGCTAGGGTGAGGAGGGAAGAGAAGATGGAAATCAGTTTCCTGTGGTTTGAGGCGGAGGAGTTTATTTTGGTCTGGAAGAAGGCAGATTTGGTTGTTGACACAACAGAGGTGAAGTCAGAGAGGAGGTGAAGGTAGTAAGAGAGATCATCAGGACAGTCTGATCTCTTCCATTTCCTCTCAGCTGTCTGCAATAAATCTGTCTATGCGGTCATCAGGTTGGTCTTTTAGGCTGAAAACGTTTGCTAAATGTAAATCTTGAGATGTAGATCGAAATATTTGTTCTACTGGTTTATTTCTTTTAAATTCTCTAAAAAGGGCACCTACCAAATCTTCTCTTCCTGGTCTCCTCCCGGTCCAAAAATGTGTCCTCAGGTTCCATAGTGAGTCCAGAGTCCAGTTCAGAGATGGTGTCCATGGTTCCTCTCTGACAGCTTCCACTGCTTCTGCTCTCAGCTCTGCTTTATTAGCTGGAAAAAACAATGTCACATGTTTTCATTTTGACAAATCATCAGCTTGCAATCTGATACCATCAGTGTCAGGTAATTTTTTTATTGTACTCTTATCAGATGACTTAATTTCATGCATTCATGCAACACACACACACACACACACAATATTATTATTCATATCATATATAATGTAAAGATACAAGATATATCATGTAAACATACAACTTATCACATAAAGATAAAACATCATGTAAAGATACAAAATATATCACAACGATTAAACATACAAAGGGAGAATACAGCAGGTAGCGTAGTGGACATGTCTAGGAGTGGTCAAGCTGTACACTAGAAGGTAGTGGACATGTCTAGGAGTGGTCAAGCTGTACACTAGAAGGTAGTGGACATGTCTAGCAGTGTTCAAGCTCTATACTAGAAGGTAGTGGACATGTCTAGGAGTGGTCAAGCTGTACACTAGAAGATAGTGGACATGTCTAGGAGTGGTCAAGCTCTATACTAGAAGGTAGTGGACATGTCTAGGAGTGGTCAAGCTGTACACTAGAAGGTAGTGGACATGTCTAGGAGTGGTCAAGCTGTATAGTGGACATGTCTAGCAGTGGTCAAGCTGTATACTTTAAGGTAGTCTAGTGGACACGTGATGGTGATGAAAATGAAGTGTAACCAACAGGCTTGTCCTTCTCTTTCACAAACTCCATCATCATCCTCAAAAGCTTGTTTATTTTGTTGAACACACACACACTGTAAACCCGAATAAGTTACCAAAACTCAAAAAAATTTAGGCAATCGATTGCCTCAATTTCTTTAAGTTGATTAGTCACAATTTTCCAGAACTTAGTAGGTTTGATGACTTCCACTTGTACCTTTTGATAACAACTGAATTAAAATGCTCATTCAGCTCAACTCAAATATTTGCTGTTAATATGACTTAATATTTTTTTGTTAAGGCAACTGAAATATTTTCCGTTAATATGACTTGAAAGTTTCCATTTTTCAAACCCACTGGAGTAAGTTCACAGAACTTAAAAAAATAAGTTCCCAACAACACAATTTGAATGCAACAAAACTCAATGTTTATTAGTTTTGTCATTAAGTTATGTTAAATATGTTTTGTTTGTTTACTTAACATTTGACTCAAAACTTATGTATTAAATTGAGTCTAACTGACTTAATATCTTAGTCATCAACATCTGCTATTGGCACACTGCAATGTTAAAATGAAATAAACTAATAATAAAAAAAAATATATATATATAAAATAAATTGTTGAGCTGCAAGTAACTGTACAAATTATACAATACATAAAAATAAAAACAATCAGATTCTAGCCTTCCAAATGTGTTCTGTGGTCACTAAAGGCTCTAGGAAATATATATTGATCACACAACTAATCAGTAAGAAAAATACGTAATCAAAAACAACAAATACCAAAATGAAATCTTTCATTACATAAAAGTATTATTATACTTTTATTAAGGTCCTCATTAAGGTTCTTAGTGATAGAGCTTTAAACAAACCCCTCATTAAGGTTCTGAACGAAAATCCAAAACCTAATCCAATGATACTTCTCACAATAGCCAATATTTCTTAAACTAAAAGGTAGTCTTATTTAAAGTGAAAAGAGACAAAGAAACGACTATCAACTAATCAAGCCTACACCCAAACCTCAATATAACTTTATACAGTACAGGGTCTGACAGACATCTGTCCTCCCTTCATCCAACATTGCAACTCTAGATGCCAGCTTAGAGCTGTGAAAGAGATAAACAAATAAATGCTGTAAATTAGATCACACCAGAATGTTGTAAACAGGATTACAGGTAACATTTTCTTATTGTCTGGCCGTTTAGTTTAAAAGGTGTTGATCTTTGTCTCCAGAAAGAGAGAAGTAAGTTTTGGGAAGTCTAATCATCTTCCCCAAACACAGTGGAGCCGAGCAGCGAACATAAAGGGGAAACACACCCTGTCATTCTAGTCCAGGGTCCGGAGAGAGACAGAGACAGTGGACCATTGGTGACTGTCTGTTCTGCTAACGTCATCATAGACAGCTGCTCAGGGTTACATATATAAAGACTACACAGATATGTCATGTTGTTTTTACTTTGATTTTACTTTACTTTGACTTTCATTCTAACACATATTATGAACACACACAAACCAGTTCATAGAATTATAGCACATTGATTCGGATTCATATAACATACTTTTATCTTTACACGTGTTATTGATTGGTCCATATCAGTCTACTTTATGGAGCAAAGGTCCATGCTACACGCCACCTAGGTGGTCTGGGATACATTTACTGGAGTTTAAACGGTATAAGCATTATCTTAACTACATGACTGAAATCAGTACGGGAAGAAAGCAGAGTCAACGAAGGACCACATTCTGAGGGAAACCCATGTGTCACTCATTACACCTCCTGATAGCCCTCTGAAAGGAGGTCCTCGTCTCATGTTTAGATTAGAGCTGAAACAAAGTCAGTTGGAGACCTCACCCAAACGTACAGTCACTCTGAGACCCCACCCAAACACAGTCAGTTGGAGACCTCACCCAAACGTACAGTCACTCTGAGACCCCACCCAAACACAGTCAGTTGGAGACCTCACCCAAACGTACAGTCACTCTGAGACCCCACCCAAACACAGTCAGTTGGAGACCCCCCCCCCCCCCCACATTGTTAGCAGAGGCCATTCCCAGAATACAAGTTCAAACATAATCACATAATCTTTTCTACTCTCTGTGCTCACCGTCTAATGTTTCTCCCAGACCTCTCGGTTTAAAATGTGTTGCTCTCTGTCTCCAGAGAGAGAGAAGTGACTCCACGTCGTGTGACTTTGGTTTGGGTTGAAAACTTGGGTTTAGAACCTTAATGAGGGGAACACGGCCCTCATTAAGGTCCTTACAGTGATAGAGCTTTAAACACGCCCCTCATTAAGGTCCTTACAGTGATAGAGCTTTAAACACGCCCCTCATTAAGGTCCTTACAGTGATAGAGCTTTAAACACGCACCTCATTAAGGTCCTTACAGTGATAGAGCTTTAAACACGCCCCTCATTAAGGTTCTTAGTGATAGAGCTTTAAACACGCCCCTCATTAAGGTTCTGAACGAAAATCCAAAACCTAATCCAGTGATACTTCTCACAATAGCCAATATTTCTTAAACTAAAAGGTAGTCTTATTTAAAGTGAAAAGAGACAAAGAAACGACTATCAAGTAATCAAGCCTATACTCAAACCTCAATATAACTTTATACAGTACAGGGTCTGACAGACATCTGTCCTCCCTTCATCTAACATTGCAACTCTAGATGCCAGCTTAGAGCTGTGAAAGAGATAAACAAATAAATGCTATGAATTAGATCACACCAGAATGTTGTAAACAGGATTACAGGTAACATTTCCTTATTGTCTGGCCGTTTAGTTTAAAAGGTGTTGATCTTTGTCTCCAGAAAGAGAGAAGTAAGTTTTGGGAAGTCTAATAATCTTCCCCAAACACAGTGGAGCCGAGCAGCGAACATAAAGGGGAAACACACCCTGTCATTCTAGTCCAGGGTCCGGAGAGAGACAGAGACAGTGGACCATTGGTGACTGTCTGTTCTGCTAACGTCATCATAGACAGCTGCTCAGGGTTACATATATAAAGACTACACAGATATGTCATGTTGTTTTACTTTGATTCATTCTAACACACATTATGAACACACACAAACCAGTTCATAGAATGATAGCACATTGATTCAGATTCATATAACATACTTTTATCTTTACACGTGTTATTGATTGGTCCATATCAGTCTACTTTATGGAGCAAAGGTCCATGCTACACGCAACCTAGGTGGTCTGGGATACATTTACTGGAGTTTAAACGGTATAAGCATTATCTTGACTACATGACTGAAATCAGTACGGGAAGAAAGCAGAGTCAACGAAGGACCACATTCTGAGGGAAACCCATGTGTCACTCATTACACCTCCTGATAGCCCTCTGAAAGGAGGTCCTCGTCTCATGTTTAGATTAGAGCTGAAACAAAGTCAGTTGGAGACCTCACCCAAACGTACAGTCACTCTGAGACCCCACCCAAACACAGTCAGTTGGAGACCCCCCCCCCCCCCCCCCCCCCCCCCCCGCCACATTGTTAGCAGAGGCCATTCCCAGAAAACAAGTTCAAACATAATCACATTATTTGTTCTATTCTCTGTACTCACCGTCTAATGTTTCTCACAGACCTCTCGGTTTAAAAGGTGTTGCTCTCTGTCTCCAGAGAGAGAGAAGTGACTCCACGTCGTGTGACTTTGGTTTGGGCTTGTGACTTGGCTTTCACTTCCTGAAAAATACTTTGCACAATATTACTCTCTCTCTCTCTCTTGTTGTCTCTCTCTATATGTGTCTCTCTTTCTCTCTCTGTCTGTCTGTGTGTGTGTGTCTCTCTCTCACTCTCTCTCTGTCTGTCAGTCTCTCTGTCTGTCTCGTTGTCTCTCTCTCTGTCTGTCTGTGTGTCTCTCTCTTTCTCTCTCTCTCGTTTCTCTCTATCTTTGTATGTCTCTCTCTTGCTCTCTGTCTGTCTGTCTCGTTGTCTCTCTCTCTCTGTCTGTCTGTCGGTCTTGTTGTCCCTCTATCTCTCCCTCTCTATCTCTGTCTGTCTGTGTGTGTGTGTCTCTCTCTCTCTGTCTGTGTGTGTGTGTCTCTCTCTCTCTCTCGGTGTCTCTCTTTATCTTTGTGTGTGTGTATGTCTCTCTCTCTCTCTGTCCGTCTGTCTGTCTGGTTATCTCTCTCTCTGTCTGTCTGTGTGTGTCCCTCTCTCTCTCTCTCTCTCTCTCTCTCTCTCTCTCTCTCTCTCTCTCTCTCTCTCTCCATGTCTCTCCCTCTCTCTCTCTCTCTCTCTCCATGTCTCTCCCTCTCTCTCTCTCGGTGTCTCTCTCTATCTTTGTCTGTGTGTGTATTTGTCTCTCTCTCCCTCTCTCTCTCTCTCTCTCTCTCTGTCTGTCTGTGTGTGTGTCTCTCTCTCGCTCTCTCTCTTTCTCAGTGTCTCTCTCTATCTTTTTCTGTGTCTGCGTCTCTTTCTCTCACACGCACAAACACACACACACACACACACAAAAACACACACACACACACACACACACACTTCACGCTCTGTTTCTTCTGGTTGAAGCCCGCGCCTTGGAAGTGACTCATTTAACACATTAGGTTTTTTAACTAGTGATTTAAATATAAGATCAGTCAAAGGACTTCTGTCTCGTCCTTCTCTTCACTTTAGATCACATTGACACCAATTAATCACCTGAATGGTAAATGTAAAGTTGAATTCACCACACGGCTCAGAAAAGAACAATATATTGAAACATTAACGTTGTTTTCTCTATAGTAAGATTGATATGTGTTACACAGACACATTGCACAATATTACTCTCTCTTGTTGTCTCTCTCTATCTTTGTCTATGTGTCTCTCTTTCTCTCTGTGTCTGTCTGTGTGTCTCTCTCTCTCTCTCTCTCTCACTCTCTCTCTGTCTGTCAGTCTCTCTGTTTGTCTCGTTGTCTCTCTCTCTGTCTGTATGACTCTCTCGCTCTGTCTGTCTGTGTGTCGCTCTCTCACTCTCTCTCTCCCTCTCTCTCCCTGTCTGTCTGTGTGTCTATATCTCTCCCTCTCTCTCTCTGTCTGTCTGTGTGTGTCTAAAATAAAAAATAAAAAAATCTCTCTCTCTCTCGTTCTCTCTCTGTCTCTCCCTCTCTCTCTCGTTCTCCCTCCCTCCCTCCCTCCCTCCCTCTCTCTCTCTCTGCCTCAAAGAAGGCAGCGATTGAGTAGCGGCTCTGACGCACAGATTTTGACATTCCGCCGCTGGCATTGATTCCAAAGTTGCGCGTAAAGAAGTCCGGAGTCTCCCCTATAGCCTACATATATATATATATATATATATATATATACATTTAGTTGAATGTATGAATAAGGCTCACAGATCCACCCATGAGACGGTTATATATATATATATAGAGACGGTTGAAGTGTGAACGAGATATGGCACGTCACTTCTTAACTTCCAACTACGTTCTTATTCAATTATTATTAATTAATTGTTATTATTTGTGTTCACTCTGTAAAGCGTCTTTGAGCGTCTTTGGGTACATGGTAAAGCGCTACATAAAATATATCGTATATAAACCGAATGTATTATTATTATTTTTATTTATTTAAAGACCGGGTAAACCAAAAATAATTATGGGTTTTGAGTTTATAATACCACAGGAAAATATATTATTAACCACCCTGCCAAATTTGAAGGACTAAAAAAATCGCGAAGTATATAAAATTATGCTTCAAAGTTGATGAAAAATGAGCAGTAATCCCTGGCTCAGGACGGTGGGGGCGTGTGCGCTGCAGGCCAGGAAACCACGCCCATCACCGGAGAGCCAACTGCAAACTGACAATTCAAACCAGACTCGTGAGCGGTAAAACCATAGACGGGTGAAACCACAGAATGCTAGTGCGCGGTTAATGTATTTATACCTAGAGGGCAGCAGGGGGCGGGTTTATGTGAGTATGACCGCTTTACGTAACGCGGTCTTCGATGTAGACCCGCCCATTTTAAACCTGCACACAGAACATTCTCTGAGGCCTAGCTCCTCAAGGAAATGATGAATGGGAAAAATATTTTTTACATGTTTTGAGGGACACATTTAAGGCCTAATTAATATGATAAGAAGAAAAATACTGAATTTGGTTTACCCGGTCTTTAAAGTTTTAAGTTATTGTGGCTGTTTTCTACCAAGCGGTACCCTGGCGCCATCTGGCGGCGACTAGAGGAACTTCTTATCACTTCTTATCTACTAATATACGTTCTTATTAAATTATTATTTTTTATTTAGATTATATTTAATCATTCTTTTTTTTGTTCACTCCGTAAAGCGTCTTTGAGTACATGGAAGAGCGCTACATAAATATATCATATATAAACCGAATGCATTATTATTTTAAGTTTTAAGTTATTGTGGCTGTACCAGCGGTACCCTGGCGCCATCTGGCGGCCACTAGAGGAACTTCACGCGGTTATGCTACACGACCACACACTTGCGCCCCGTGAGAGATTTTTGAGGAGGTTCACACTCTCAGTCCGAGGGCTACTGTCGCAATCTCCTCCCTGAAGTTCCCCTTGTCCCCGACTGTGAGTAAACCCCCGGTTCTGCGTGGGTCTTGTGATCTGTCAGGGGTTATGAACCGCATTTCTGGAAGAGCAAAGATTCATACCACAATGACACTTACAAACACAACCCGAGCTACACACACTAACTACACACAAACTCGTTATCTAGAATTAAACACACACGGGGGGGGGGGGACTTGTTGGTAAAAATAGTTACGTACTTACTTATACCGTTTATTGTTAAAATATAAATATATTTTGTGTGTAGTGTGTAGTGTGTAAGTCAACTCCTGATTGTACAGTTACACAGCGCCGATTTTGTATTTATTTTTTTAAATGAAAATGAGAATAAAAAAGAGAATAAAAAAATAAAGATATCTATATATGTAGATATCTTAATAAGCCGAAAAAAGAAACAGAAACAGAAACAGAAAAACGGACTGAAATATCTTTTTTGGTTTTGCGATGATGTCACTTCCGGTTGAGCCACTTCCGTTGACGTCACTTCCTGTCAGACTCACCTGTGGATGGCGGACATGTGCGCCGTCTGAATGCACTCAGTCAGCGTCCACCAGGAAGCACCAGAGAGGCAACGCCGTGAGTCTGTTTGATTGTTAGAGGACACGTTTAAGATGATGTGTTACGGTGGGTTCAGTGAAACCATGTTTGATGTGTTGTTTAAAACGGTCTGGATAGCAACACACACACACACACACACACACACACACACACACACAGCTTCAGACATTGTTATTGACAACTATGCACAACGTGATGTTTAGTCAGAAATGGACACACAATATTTTTGTATTCTTTTACTTTTACTGTTCTTTTTACCTTTTATTTTGATTCATGATTTATTTATATTTTAGTGTACCCTTAGTTAAAACGAGGTTTGCGAACCCATGAAGACAAACAATTAACCAATTAACCAATTAACCAATCAATCAATCAAACACAGAGGCTGGTGGTGGAGGCAAGAAAAAAACGTTTTTCTTTTCTGACGCCTTTGAATCCACACTGATTACTGCAGTATCTACCAACATAATGATATTAATCAGTGAAGGGGACGTCTTTATACACACACACACACAGAATTAATTTCAAATAATAACGAACCCCGCATTCGGTTGCTGTCGTAGTTAAATGGGAAAAAATAACTTATTTTAATAACTTATTTTGATTGGATTAATCACTAATTGAAACACACACACACACACACACAGAGCGCTAGCTGTAAAACTAATCTCGTTGCTCTCCTTCACAGCTCAAGAAGAAGAAACTGATTCTGTGAGTATAACGATCGAACCATGAAGAAGAAGAAACTGCCAACTGTAAGTCACATTTTCTTTTAATGCTTTAATGCTGACAGCGTTTAGTTTGAACCGGTTCTCAGGCCCCGCCCCTCGTAGGCCCCTCCCCTCGTAGGCCCTGCCCCGCCCCTCGTAGGCCCTGCCCCGCCCCTCGTAGTCTCTGCCCTCTCTCTCTCTCTCTCTCTCTCTCTCTCTCTCTCTCTCTCTCTCTCTCTCTTCCCCGTTCTCATGCCTCTCATTCGCCCCTAGAAGATACTTTTTCTGTCCACTTTCCTACTACACTCCTCAACATTGCATCACATCCCGTGTGTGTTGTCCTACTGATAAGGGTGTGGTCTGACTGACCAGAGATGCATGCTAGGGTTCTGCGCTGTTTGAGGCCTTCAGTTCTGTAGACGTTCCCCCTCAGGGGAACCCAAGTGTTTAAGAGGCCGTCGTCACGTCAGTTACATGAACTGGAACGTCCTTCAGGATGGAGACAGGGACTCCTCAAGGAGACACACCGGGGGGCGAGATGTGAGGGCTGTCCCTCTCAGCAACTAGAACCCAACCTGGTTCCTGCACCTGAGAACCACGGAGCACGTTCCAACGTTTCCCTCCGTACGCCTTGAAGCCCAAGCCCCAGCCCCCCCACCACTGGTCTGACCCACCAGCCCCCCCACCACTGGTCTGACCCACCAGCCCCCCCACCACTGGTCTGACCCACCAGCCCCCCCACCACTGGTCTGACCCACCAGCCCCCCCCACCACTGGTCTGACCCACCAGCCCCCCCCCACCACTGGTCTGACCCACCAGCCCCCCCCCCACCACTGGTCTGACCCACCAGCCCCCCCACCACTGGTCTGACCCACCAGCCCCCCCCACCACTGGTCTCTCCTCTCTCAAGGACCTACAAAACCTCCACTGGTCTCTCCTCTCTCCAAGACCTACAAACCCAGCACTGGTCTCTCCATCAAACCCACCACTGGTCTCTCCTCTCTCAAAGACCTACAAACCCTCCACTGGTCTCTCCTCTCACAAAGGCCTATATACCCAGCGCTGGTCTCTCCATCAAACCCACCACTGGTCTCTCCTCTCTCGTTTGGCTTTGTATTCCTTTGCGTATTGTCATTGTTTGTGTATATACACAATCTAATAACTGAAAATAAAGAGGTGTGATCTTTAACCTGGTACTGTCCAATCTTTTTTACCCCAATGCCATGGGGTACTAAGTGTGTGAAGGGCAATCTTTGCATGGCATGGGGCACTACGTCATGTGAGGGGCAATTTTTAACCTGGCATGGGGCACTAAGTGTGAGAGGGGCAATCTTTAACCTGGTACTGGGCACTACATGTGTGAGGGGAAATCTACTTCTACTTGGCTTGTATTACCTGAACATTTTTAGGTAACATTTTCAGGTAACACATCCAGAAACCTGATGTTTCTGGATGACTCAAGTCTGTGGCCTAAATCAAAGAGGATAACAAATTGGGTGTTCAATACAGCAAGAGCCTGGAGCGATCTAGCATCTGGATCTCAATTCGACCCTTCTACACACTGGACAGGATGACTTGAGTGTCATGCAGCTTGGACTGCAGTGTGACTGAATCATGCAAACAATGGGAAGTGACAATGGGTACTTGGTACAATGGATGATGGACTAACGGCATTCCGAATGGACAGAATCGGATGAGAAACCAACAAACTGACTGAAGATGGAAGATGAACCAGTCTGCGACGTGGCTTCCCTGCCTAACCTCAACATGATGGACTGCTAGCCCTCTGGTTCTCCTGTACTCCTGCCCTGAGATCCAAGTCTTTCTCTGGCTGAATTGTAACGACGAGGCTAGTTGCACCTGGGAGATGGGTCCCCCTTGAATCAGAAACCATCTTGGAAACATCCCGACTCGCGTCCCTGTCGAGCTGCAGTTGTGCTCTTCGTCAGAAGAGGAGGTGAAGAAAGCCTCACTGGGGCTTCAAGGTCTATGAAGAGGAACGTTGAAATGTGCTCCATGATTCTCTCCTGTAAGAGTTATAAGAGCTGTAAGAGAGGGTTGTATTCTAGTCGCCGAGAGGGGGAGCCTCACAGCCTACCCTTTGGCGTTTCTCCTCGGGGAGTCCCTGTCACGGTCTTGACGGACGTTCCAGGTCATGTAACTGATGTCACGACAGCCTTTTGAAAACTTGGGTTTCTCCTGAGGGGGAACGTCTACAGAACTGTAGGTGTCAGATGGCACAGTATCCCAGCATGCATCTCTGGTCACTCAGATCACACCCTGATCAGTAAGGCAACGCTCATGCGATGTGCATGCAATGTTTTAGAGAGTAGTAAGGAAGTAGACAAAAGGCATGAGAACAGTTTGTTATTTTGTACTGTTGTCAGCCTTGTTTATGGGTGGGATTTATTTGCTTAATGGGGGGGATATGAAATGTATAGTCAATTATTTGTACATGAACCAACAGCAACAAACTACTAGATCTGCTCAAGGTAAGTCTGTTGGCTGTATTTTGCAACGAGACGACCAAAGCACCCCAAGATCTCCATCGTCGTTCCAGCTCAAGGTAAGGGGCTTCTGTGGGGGGGGGGGGGGGGTTGGTAGTTAGATTCAAGACCGCTATGTGCACGTGTCTATAAAGATGCTGTCTGACTTCACAGGATCTCATGGACCAGAGGCAGAGGACCAGAAGGTGACCAGATCCTCAAGACCAGGCATAGGAGACCAGAGGCTGGAGACCAGATCCCGCTGGACCAGGTATGGGGCACCAGGGTGATATATAATAATAATAATACTACATTGGATTTGTATAGCGCTTTTCTCACACTCTAAGCACTTAATTAGACTGTAGGGTAACTAGATCCCCTGGACCAGGCCTGGGGCACCAGGGTAGACTACTAGAGGCTGGGGACCAGCAGCTAACTAGATCTCCCTGGACCAGGCATGGGGTACCAGGCTGGACCGGAGGCTGTGGACCAGAGGGTATCCAGATCCCCCTGGACCAGGAATGGGGCACCAGGCTGGACCGGAGACTGGGGACCAGAGGGTAACCATCACCAAACACTTGACACCTGGAGGTTCTTTTTAATTATTCAATCTTTTTAAATTAACGATCGTAGAGCGTGTTAATTAGTTTTTCCTTCAGATTTTTCATTCTGTGAATTTTAGCCAAAGCTGTGATTTGAGGTAATTACGGTCACATCAGCTGCTACTACTGTAGTTTATCCAGCGTACATCAAGGTGGACACTAAAACACAACTAAAACGTAACAGCTGGTCACACTCACACCTGGTGACGTAACATCACTCTTTTAATGTGTGTTTGTATTGTGAACAGATGAAGCTGACGACCCACCAGGAGCGAGACGAGGACTACGATGGGACTGCTCTACCTCGCAGGACGTGACTTAAGTCACGGGTTGTCAAGGGTTCCTTGGTTCCTTCGAGGGTTCCTTGGTTCCTTCGAGGGTTCCTTGTTTCTCAAGGGTTCCTTGGTTCCTTCGAGGGTTCCTTGGTTCCTTGGAGGGTTCCTTGGTTCCTGCATGGGTTCCTCATGGTTCAGTGTTAGGGACAGAGTTAGGGTCAGATGGTCTCACGATGAACCGTTGTTTTTTTTGATTCACATCCCAGAATTGTTTCTCTGTGCGCACAGTTGTTGAAATGTATACTGATGTTTTATGATATAAAATCATTTAAAACGACCTGGCTGTGTGGCTTGTGTGGTCATTTTTATTATACACACGCCTGTTACCCTAATAAGGTAAGGTAACCTCCCCCCTCCTCTATACCCTCACCTCCCCCCTCCCCTATCCTCCCCCTCCCCTATACCCTCACCTCCATCCTCCCCCCTTACCTCCCCCCTCTACCCTCACCTCCTCCCTAACCTCCCCTATTCCCTATCCTCCCCCTCACCTCCCACCTCCTCCCTCCCCCCTACCCTAACCTCCCCCTCCCCTATACCCTAACGTCCCCCCTCCCATATCCCCCCTTCCCCTGACCCTAACCCTGACTCTAACCTCTGACCCCTGACCCTGTCTCCTCCAGGGGGGCGTGTCCACGGAGAGGCTCCAGGGGGGGCGCCAGCGTTTCCCGGGACAGACGACGTCATGGAACAGCTGAGGAAGATGTGGGCGCTGAGTCCACTCTCTTAACGGGTCCGACCACTCAGGGGAATAATCCAATCAGGATTATTCAGAGCGCTGTTAAGATTGGTGGTTTAGTACGTGGACTTTTTCTTTTTTAAAGCTCCTCATGTTCTGTGTTGTCCACTAAACAAGAACCACATCAGTCTGTAGTCTGAGCAACACGACACTGGAAGCAGTCAACGCATAAAGCGCTCTCTCCTTTAGGCCCCGCCCATGTGTTGAGACCACATCACAACCTCTTTATTGAACTGTTGGAGTGTGACAGAAAAATAAACATGAATCTCGCTGATCTCCAGTCAGCTACACTAACAGATGAATCAATCAACGTTTCCTGCTGTCGTGGTGCTCTCCTAGGTCCTCAGAGAGGAGCAGAGCTGGCCGGGGGGGGTGGTGAGCCTGCTGCCCAATGACAGACCGGGTAACCTCCCTTAGCCCCGCCCTACTCCTGTCCTTCTAGAGGACCATCAGAGGGCGTTGACAGTATGACTGATGCTGTCTCCAAGGGTCGACTTTAACAATGAAGCGGTTGAGTTTCAGTTTGAAGCGGCTTTAAAATGTGAACAATGAGTGAATGTGATCCAGCCTGCAGTTTGTTTCTAGCGCCACACGGGGGCAGCGTTGAGCTCAGGTCCACTGCTCACACTCTCTGGTCTGGGGGAGATGGAATGTTTGTGTGACAGCGACGTTCCAGACACCGAGAGAGAGCAGGAGCTGGAGCTCTGACCTCCTCCTCCTCCTCCTGCTCCTCCTCCTCAGAGTGTATCTAATGTACCCCTCTCCTCCTCCTCCTCCTCAGAGTGTATCTAATGTACCCCTCTCCTCCTCCTCCTCCTCAGAGTGTATCTAATGTACCCCTCTCCTCCTCCTCCTCCTTAGAAATGGCAATTCACGCCTTCATCTCATCTAGACTGGACTATTGTAATTCATTATTCACATGCCTCAATCAGTCATCCATCGACCGCCTTCAACTCATTCAAAACGCAGCAGCCAGACTTCTCACCCGGTCAAAAAAGTCCTGTCACATCACTCCCATACTCGCCTCGTTGCACTGGTTACCAATATACTTCAGAATTCAATTTAAGGTTTTACTGCTCACTTACAAAGCTTTCCATGGCCAAGCCCCCAGCTACATCTGTGACCTCATTCATCACCACACCCCCAGTCGTTCCCTCAGATCAGCAGACCAGGGCCTCCTGTCAGTCCCTCGGACCCGTCTGAAAACCAAGGGGGACCGGTCCTTTGGGGCAGTGGCCCCGAAGATGTGGAACGTGCTCCCACTGGAGATAAGATTTGCCCAGTCGGCAGGCCGTTTCAAGGGTCAACTGAAGACTTTTTTGTTTAAAAGGGCTTTTGGGTGTTAGATGCTGTAGGATGTGACTCACCTTTTATTTAACATTGTTTTTGCCTCGACCCCCTCGGGTCGATCAAGTGCCACCTGATGTTTTCCTATGTTGTTATCTGTGCTGTTACTATGTAATTTGCACAGTAATTTCTATATTTTATTGCCTATTGTTATGTACTGTATGATGGTTTTATCTATGTGAAGCACTCTGTGTATTCGTACTGAGAAGGGTGCTATACAAATAAAGTACTTACTTACTTACTTACTTACTCCTCAGAGTGTATCTAATGTACCCCTCTCCTCCTCCTCCTCCTCCTCCTCCTCAGAGTGTATCTAATGTACCCCTCTCCTCCTCCTCCTCCTCAGAGTGTATCTAATGTACCCCTCTCCTCCTCCTCCTCCTCAGAGTTTATCTAATGTACCCCTCTCCTCCTCCTCCTCCTCCTCAGAGTGTATCTAATGTACCCCTCTCCTCCTCCTCCTCCTCCTCCTCCTCAGAGTGTATCTAATGTACCCCTCTCCTCCTCCTCCTCAGAGTGTATCTAATGTACCCCTCTCCTCCTCCTCCTCAGAGTGTATCTAATGTACCCCTCTCCTCCTCCTCCTCCTCCTCCTCCTCAGAGTGTATCTAATGTACCCCTCTCCTCCTCCTCCTCCTCAGAGTGTATCTAATGTACCCCTCTCCTCCTCCTCCTCCTCAGAGTTTATCTAATGTACCCCTCTCCTCCTCCTCCTCCTCCTCAGAGTGTATCTAATGTACCCCTCTCCTCCTCCTCCTCCTCCTCCTCCTCAGAGTGTATCTAATGTACCCCTCTCCTCCTCCTCCTCAGAGTGTATCTAATGTACCCCTCTCCTCCTCCTCCTCAGAGTGTATCTAATGTACCCCTCTCCTCCTCCTCCTCCTCCTCCTCAGAGTGTATCTAATGTACCCCTCTCCTCCTCCTCCTCCTCCTCAGCGTGTATCTAATGTACCCCTCTCCTCCTCCTCCTCCTCAGAGTGTATCTAATGTACCCCTCTCCTCCTCCTCCTCCTCAGAGTGTATCTAATGTACCCCTCTCCTCCTCCTCCTCCTCCTCAGAGTGTATCTAATGTACCCCTCTCCTCCTCCTCCTCCTCCTCCTCAGAGTGGATCTAATGTACCCCTCTCCTCCTCCTCCTCAGAGTGGATCTAATGTACCCCTCTCCTCCTCCTCCTCCTCCTCAGAGTGTATCTAATGTACCCCTCTCCTTCTCCTCCTCCTGCTCAGAGTGTATCTAATGTACCCCTCTCCTCCTCCTCCTCCTCAGAGTGGATCTAATGTACCCCTCTCCTCCTCCTCCTCCTCCTCCTCCTCAGAGTGGATCTAATGTACCCCTCTCCTCCTCCTCCTCAGAGTGTATCTAATGTACCCCTCTCCTCCTCCTCCTCTCTCCTCCTCCTGCTCCTCCTCAGACAGAAGAGGAGAAAATGTCTTCCTCTACCTCCCAGTTTCTCATTCGGAGAACCTCACTTAGCCCCGCCCTACTCTGTCCTTCTAGCCCAGTGTTTCTCAACCTTTTTTGAGCAAACGCCCCCCTTACCTTACCCTGATCCTCTGGCGCCCCCCCCCCCCCCCCCCCCCCCCCATTATTATTGTTAATTTTGTTTAAATTGCGATACCCGTGGGTAGGCTATATCCATTACCAACTCCACTCCAACTCGTGCTACATTGCTTGAATAAAAAACTTCTGTGCCGTTTTGGTTTCTTCTGGACAAGAAGATGTGTATTCAGAGTTTTATTATTGAGCTATTGAAGTTTAATACGTAACAGTGCTTGTGTACATTTTTATTGGTTATTGAACTGTTAACCCGCGAACTTGGGTTCAATATGTGCACGAAAGACTCCCTTTGTTTACGTGACGTTGCCTAGCAACGCTGCGCATGTGCAGCCTTTATCCGCTTCGTTCGCGGCCAAATAGTAATTAAAGTAGTTTGTTACTATACAAGTTAAGCGCCTGTAACATCAGTGTTAAATGTGTATGTGCCGGTTGGTGTGCGTACCTTATGAAACTAAGTGTTTATCGGTTCGCAGACGTAATGAGCGACGTTGCAGTGGTCTACATGTAATGCGCACGTTCTATTGTTTACAATTAGCATGCTAAGCGGAGTTAGCTTTATTCACGTCTTGTGTTGCCTTACTATGTAATATGGATGAGATTCATGTTGCTTAGCGTAATGCCCCATCCACCGCTTGCTTTGCATGTCCCGCAAACCAACCAGTGGAAGTCAGGGGAGGGCGAAACAGTTTCGGAAAGCACCACGCTACTAAGATGAGGTGGATTTGTTTATCGGCGTTACCATGGCGATCATGACGGCACTGAGCATAAAGTAAAAAGTAGATGTGACGATAGAGGGGTTAGAAACCCATATGAAGATAGGCTTTTTATTTCAGTTATCCTATTTTTGCACCGAAAATATTTGAAAACCATGAAAGGTCCCCCGTGTTCGTTCCCAGCGCCCCCCTAGGTTCTACGAACGCCCCCCAGGGGGCGCTGCCGCCCCCGTTGAGAAACCCTGTTCTAGCCAATCGGAGGCCTTGATTGAATGCCGACAGGTTTCATGATCCCAAAGCAATAGTTGTTGTTGTAGGATTGATTCTGTCTTCATGGGCCTCTTTTCACAATAAGATGTTGAGTTTCTATTTGAAGTGGCTTTAAAAATGTGAAAAATGAATGAATGTAACGCTCAACCCAGCCTGCAGTATCTTTCCGCCGCCACAAGGGGGTGGTGTTGAGCTACATACTGAGGGGCTTTTGAGTGTAAACGGTTGTAAAACGTGACGCCACTTTTAGGTTTTTTTTTGAGAAGTCTGAGACTGGATCCTACCAAAGAAATTAGTTTCTCGCTGAGGTTCAATTTGTGGCCGTCAAAATTAAAAAAAAAAGAAATGGATTCCTGTAATGGAAACGGCAAAGCTCATCCCAGCCTGCAGTTCCTCTCCTCGGCCACCAGAGGGGGCCGTTGGACTAAGAACTGAGGCGGTTTACCGTGTGAGCGCTAGTGAACCGTTTCAAAGGCCTGTCTGTTACCGAGTGCACACGGCAGGGCGGGACAGCGTTCATGAGCCTGTGATGCACATCTGGATCTGTTACTCATGTCTGACTGGAAACCTCAGACACAGAGTGTGTGTGTGTGTGTGTGTGTATTATAGCTTTTGTGAGCTGGTGCTCGACCTCCTCCTCAGAGTGTATCTAATGTACCCCTCTCCTCCTCCTCCTCCTCCTCCTCAGAGTGTATCTAATGTACCCCTCTCCTCCTCCTCCTCCTCCTCCTCAGAGTGTATCTAATGTACCCCTCTCCTCCTCCTCCTCCTCCTCAGAGTGTATCTAATGTACCCCTCTCCTCCTCCTCCTCCTCCTCATAGTGTATCTAATGTACCCCTCTCCTCCTCCTCCTCCTTAGAGTGTATCTAATGTACCCCTCTCCTCCTCCTCCTCCTCAGAGTGTATCTAATGTACCCCTCTCCTCCTCCTCCTCCTTAGAGTGTATCTAATGTACCCCTCTCCCTTTCCTCCTCCTCCTTTTCCTCAGAGTGTATCTAATGTACCCCTCTCCTTCTCCTCCTCCTCCTCCTCCTTTTCCTCAGAGTATCTAATGTACCCCTCTCCTTCTCCTCCTCCTCCTTTTCCTCAGAGTATCTAATGTACCCCTCTCCTCCTCCTCCTCCTCCTTTTCCTCAGTGTATCTAATGTACCCCTCTCCTCCTCCTCCTCCTCCTCAGAGTGTATCTAATGTACCCCTCTCCTCCTCCTCCTCCTCCTCCTCAGAGTGTATCTAATGTACCCCTCTCCTCCTCCTCCTCAGAGTGGATCTAATGTACCCCTCTCCTCCTCAGAGTGGATCTAATGTACCCCTCTCCTCCTCAGAGTGGATCTAATGTACCCCTCTCCTCCTCAGAGTGGATCTAATGTACCCCTCTCCTCCTCAGAGTGGATCTAATGTACCCCTCTCCTCCTCAGAGTGGATCTAATGTACCCCTCTCCTCCTCAGAGTGGATCTAATGTACCCCTCTCCTCCTCAGAGTGGATCTAATGTACCCCTCTCCTCCTCAGAGTGGATCTAATGTACCCCTCTCCTCCTCAGAGTGGATCTAATGTACCCCTCTCCTCCTCAGAGTGGATCTAATGTACCCCTCTCCTCCT
>NW_028178820.1:0-13312 GCF_964030765.1 Micromesistius poutassou | reverse complement strand
TCTCTCTCTCTCTCTCTCTCTCTCTCTCTCTCTCTCTCTCTCTCTCTCTCTCTCTCTCTCTCTCTCTCTCTCTCTCTCTCTCTATCTCTCTCATTTTCTCCTTCTCTCTCCCTCTCTCTCTAGGTAATTTTCATTCCCCCTCTCCCTCTCTCTCTCTCTGTGGGTCTATTTCATTCCCTCCCTCTCTCTATTTCTCTCCCTCTCTTTCTGATGCTGTATCGTTCTTCTTTCTTTTGCCCAATTGCTTGTTTTGATGCCAAAGACTTTCCTTGGGAAGAGATGACATAACACACACACACACACACACACACACACACACACCCCTATGTGTAACAAGACACACGCCACCTGTATGCACACAGAGGCAGGTGTGGCACACACACTTGGTACTTGATCTCTGGCACTTGGTGACAGGGTTTGAAGAAGCCAGGATTCAACTGTAAGTCAAGTCTTGGTTTAAGTTGTGCTCTTTCTGGGTGCTTCATGAGCGATGCAGATGTCGGTGATATTTCCTTTGATGCATCATTTCCTCGCGTCATACACTCGTCACACACAAATGTCAGTTCCTTTATAGTTTAGTGTTAAAGGTTACTTTTGTTTTTCTTTTCAATTAACGTTGCGACATGTTGTGGTTAACTAGGTCATGTTTTATTTCTTTCTTTGTGATGAGTATTCTCTCTGCTGTCATCTCGGGTTAACATGGTACGTAATTAACAAAGTAGTTATATTCTACCGTCTATCTATCAGTGACTCTTCCTTCATCCCATAATAAGCTGTCTCTGATTCGTGCGCCGACGCATGTCACAATATTACCGCGACACCGCATATTGACTGTTGGAACGCGGTCAAAACATTCCTCTGCACGTCTAACCCTTCACTCCCAGACGGCTGGAGACACAACGTGGGGTCCCACGGGCGTCTGGGCGGATCCACAGACGGGGGGAGACCCTAGAACCAGCCCGTGTGTGTGTGTGTGTGTGTGTGTGTGTGGTGTGTGTGTGTGTGTGTGTGTGTGTGTGTGTGTGTGTGTGTGTGTGTGTGTGTGTGTGTGTGTGTGTGTGTGTTCTCCACGCCGACGCCACCAGCCCATGTGTGTGTTCCACGCCGACACCACCAGCCCCTGTGTGTGTGTGTGTGTTCCACGCCAACGCCGGCAGCCTTGGGTTTGACCCCTGTGGTTTGACCCCTGTGGTTTGCCCCTGGTGTGTGTCTGGCTCCGGACCCTGTCTGCCCGCGGCGGCTCGCCGGTGGGCTAGCGCGTACGGTGTGAGTGTTTACGACTCCATGCTCGGCTCGACTGTTGTTGATTTGTTGCTAGCATAGCATGTGGCTAACACAGAGAGGATGACAGCGATGATAGAATCTAGGTTGTAGTATTCCAGACGGGTGTGCGTTTCGGTCAATTTTTGATTAGAAACAGGTGGTTTTAGATTCGGATGGCTCAAGTAAAGGGCGGCGTATGGCTCAGGAGGTAGAGAGGGTTGGCTGGTCCTCCTAGCTAGAGTGTCGAGCTGTCCCTGAGCAGAGCACCCTAGCCCTGACTGCTCCCCACGGTCCGGCTGTCACCGTGCATCCTTGACAGCACCGTCGGCGTGTGAATGTGTGCATGAATGTGTGCATTAATGGGTGAATGTTATGTAATAATGAAAGCGCTCTGATTGGCGACTGGTTAGAAAAGCCTGTTCTGAATGCAGTCGATTTACGTGAGGGTTTGTGAGTTTTGGAAAGGTTTGATAAAGTCAATTTGGGGATGCATCTTTTGAGTTGTTACGTCTAGGCGGTGGGTCGGAGATGGGTGGGTTGAGGTAAGGTCTTGCCGAGTTGAGTTGTGGGTGGGTTTAGTGTGTCTTAAGTTATGGGTAGGCCTCTGAGGGAGAGCAATGCCTCATGGGAGTTTTGACAGTAGAATCCAATCTTTCTGCGACCCCACACCAGAAGTTAATTTCCAGCTCCTCGCTTCCAGAGTGAAACGGCAGCAGAACTGTGGAGGGATTCAGAGAAATGCGACTGTCAAGAAGTAATCCATCATGTGTGAATAATCACAGGGGTTATTGAATATTTTTAGATGAGGTTAATTACTGGACTATAAAAAGACAGAAATGAAAGCTTGTCGTGTGTAAATGTGTTTTATATTTCTCGCTCGCACGCTCGCTCTATCTCTATCTCTCTATCGCTCGATCTCTCTCCGTCTCTCCATCTCTCTCGCTCTCTCTCTCTCTCCGTCTCTCCATCTCTCTCTCGCTCTCTCCATCTCTCTCTCTCTCTCTCTCTCTCTCTCTCTCTCCGTCTCTCTCCGTCTCTCTCTCTCTCTCTCTCTCTCTCTCTCTCCGTCTCTCCATCTCTCTCAATCTCTCTCTGTGTCTCTCTGTCTCTCGCCCTCTCTCTAACGTTCCGGGGGCTCGTGGTCACGGTTGAAGCGAGCCGTGCTTTGGGGGCTGTGTCACCAGCGAGGGGCGCTCCGCTCTGACCTGATGCAACGGAGAGCAATCGAAGCGGTCACGTTGAAAGGCTGCGGCGGGTGGAGGTGTCTTACATCAGATACTGTACGCCATGTACGCTCCTCAGATCACCTGTTCAGACACACACACACTGCCACACAGACACGCACACTGACACACACACACTGACACACACACACACACACACACACACACACACACACACTGCCACACAGACACACAGACACACAGACACGCACACTGACACACACACACACACACACAAGGGCGCGCACACACACACACACGCACACTGACACACACACACACACACACACACTGCCACACAGACACACAGACACGCACACTGACACACACACACACACACACACACACACTGCCACACAGACACGCACACTGACACACACACACACACACACACACTGCCACACAGACACACAGACACGCACACTGACACACACACAAGGGCGCGCACACACACACACACACACGTTGTGTTTTCACTTTGTACCGCTTTAGGACACTTTAGGCAAACAGGACAACACGCACACACTCAATGATAAACACACTGTTCACACACACACCAACAGGAGGCCCAACATGTCGGCCACACACACAGACACACGGAACACACACACAGACTGTGTGCATGCGCTGCTGCTGTCACACACACACACACACACACACACACACACACACACACACACACACACACACACACACACACACACACACACACACACACACACACACACACACACACACACACACACACACACACACACACACACACACAGCGCGAGAGAGACACACACACATGGAACACACACACACACGGAACACACACACACGCTCCGTAATGATGGGTGTCCACGTCCACGTCTCCCTGGGTGTTACGTCACGCTGCGGAGACGAGGCGAGTTAACGGGACAGTAAGACGAGTAGCGAGCTGTGTAGCACCCGAAAGGAGAAACCAACTCTCAGGGCAGGGTGTGTTTTATTTTTGAGTGTGCGCGTGTTTGCTGCTGTTTGCCTGTGTGGGTAAATAACGGTAAATAAAGCCTCAGCACTCACAGCGGGATCCCTGCACCGTCAGCGGACGGGTACAGGTGGTGGTGTGACAGAAGGTAGTCCCGAAAGAACAAGAACAAAAAAACCCAAACTGCTGTGTATTTTAGAGTCGTCCCTTGAACACTGCCGTTTTTGGAAAAATGCTGTGAAATGCACTTCAAGCTACGCTAGAAGCTGCCCCCTGCTGCTACGTAGCGTGCTAGCGGCTAACCGCGGCAGACGCTTGTGTCCACCCGACGCACGTCGATGAAATTGTCGTCAATCTTTCCCTGTCGGAAGAGATGAGATGAGATGCGGTGAAGAAACCAAAACACAAAATGTTCAACGGTGACCACTTTTCCTCTCAATCATTTTCTGTTTATCCCAAGTCCATCGATTGAACAAGTCGTACGCTGTCCTTCTCGCTCTGTCTTTCTCTCTCTCTGAATTAATTATTAACTAATGAAGACATTTCAGTACTCTCTCTCTATCTCTCTTTTCTCCCTTTCTCTCTCTCTCTCTCCCTCCCCCCCCACTTAAGCTCCACAGTGTAACGGTGCCACTGTGCGTCTCCCCCCTGGTGTGTGAGTGCTCGCCGCCCCCCCCGCCTCCAACCTGAGGTGTGGGTGTGTGGGGGGGGGGGGGAGGGGGGGGCAGGGGGGGGGGCAGACGGACATCAACCATTCTGTCATCCTGACGACATGAGTATCAGTTATCCCGGGGGGGGGGGGGACCTGAGGAGGTGCTGAAGTGGGGTCACGACCTCGCCTCCCCGCCAATTAAAGCAGCGCGGAGCGGAGGAGCGTGTCCGGGGCGCAACGCCGCTCGCAGAGAGACACCGACTCCCAGGGTGCACCGGGGCACTCTGCTCTGTGGTGGTCGGCTGTGGTGCCGCGTTGCAGTGGGGGGGGGGGATAACGCTGACGACGCGTTGTTAGCCAATGTTTGCTTCCTTAGCTTTGTTAGCTTTGTTGGCCATAGCTCCTCTTCTCTCGGTCTCTCTCGCTCTCGCTCTCGGTCTCTCTCTCTCTCTCTCTTCCTCTCTCTCTCTCTCTCTCTCTCTCTGTCTCTCTGTCTGTCTCTTTCTCCCTCTGTGTGTGTGTGTGTGTGTGTGTCTGTCTGTCTCTTCCTCCCTCTCTCTGTGTGTGTGTGTGTGTGTGTGTGTGTCTCTATCTATCTGTGTGTCTCTCTGTCTCTTCCTCTCTGTCTGTCCTTCTGTCTCTCTCTCTCTCTCTCTCTCTCTCTCTCTCTCTCTCTCTCTCTCTCTCTCTCTCTCTCTCTCTCTCTCTCTCGTCTGAGGACAGCTCTTCCTGGCACATGGCGATTCAGACGGTCACATGACAGACGTCACGCTGGCTTAGTGTGGCCTATATCACGGCCACACTCCCTCACTCACGTTCACAGAAAGTGTGTGTGTGTGTGTGTGTGTGTGTGTGTGTGTGTGTGTGTGTGTGTGTGTGTGTGTGTGTGTGTGTGTGTGTGTGTGTGTGTGTGTGTGTGTGTGTGTGTGTGTGTGTGTGTGTGTTAGGGTGAAACAGATTGGTCACCTAACACGGTTGCTGTTGCTGCCCTGAGCAGAGGGCAGATGGCTCCCAGCGCCAGTCTTCCTGTGTGTGTGTCATTGTGTGCATGTGAGAGATGCTTGTATGTGAATGTGGGTTTGTGTGCGCGTGTGTTTGATCTGTTGTGTGTCTGTGCTCCATGCATGTGGAGAGAGACAGAGAGGGATGGTCGGATCAGATCAAACCCGTTCAGATGATGCTGATGAAGAGGAATGTGATGAGGAACCACAGCCTAGTTCACTGGGATCAGGACTTGGAGAAATGTCTTAATGTCTTAAATGTCTTAAATCCATTTCATGACTTTTAAAGTAGTTTTAAAATCAGTGCCTTAAACCATACATTTGTATCACAAATATCTACATTAGACAACCCACCTTCTGTCCTATACTGTACGTGCATATGCACACAGTCCTACCATAACTACATACCCTGTTTGAATACAGTATATTTCCTATTGTAGTATATATTTGTCTTGTCCAGGTCGCTCTTCAGATGCTTCTACAGGTGTAGTTCCTCCTCTGACCACAGAGGGCACTGTTGTCCCATGCTCCTCCACCACAGTCTGTCCTGGGTCGCATTATTCACCTCCCATCCCACACACGCCAGCACACACACAAATGCACGTACGCACAGGCTACCACACACACACACACACACACACACACACACTCACACTCACACACTTGCCAGCACACACACACGCGCAGTGTCCTTGTTGTTTTGATGAGCTATGTAGGATCCTGGTTGAGCTTGGAACCCGTCCCTGATAATCTTCAGAGGACTCAGGACCCAAGGTCTGGAGACCCAGCAGGCCTCCTCCAAATGTCGTCCTCATCTTTCTGTTCTCCTCTTCCTCCTCCTCCTCCTCCTCCTCCTTCTCGTCTTCATCTCCTCCTCCTCCTCCTCCTTCTCGTCTTCATCTCCTCTTCGTCCTTCTCTCCTCTTCGTCCCTATCTCCTCCTCCTCTGCCTCATCCTCCTCTTTACCCCTCCCTCCTCCTCCTCCTCCCCTCCTCCTCCTCCTCCTTTGAGGCCTATACTCACAACGAGATTGATCTCAAAGTTCCACACTTCTCCAGCTCTCTCTAGCCGGTCACTCTCTCACCCTATAGCACTGTCTGTCCGTCTGTCTGTCCACCGCTCTCGCTCTCTACCTCTTCCTCTCTCTGTCCACCTCTCTCTCCACCCCTCTCTCTCTCTCTCTCAAACCTCAACAGTTCTCTTCTCTCTCTGACTACCAATCCCTTGAGGTTTGCAATCTGCAATCTCACCACTACAGACTACCAAACTCACCATACTGTACCTTTAAGTAAAGAGTAAGATGTGTCCTAAGGCTACCTTTTAGCATCATCAAGTAACTCGCACCTGCCTGCTCCTTAAGTGTGTGTGTGTGTGTGTGTGTGTTAGGGACACCCGTTGTGTTACAATGATCTGTAAGTGTGGGTCTTTGTGAGGCTGTGTGTGTGTGTGTGTGCATGCGTGTGTTGTCTGTGCGTATGCTTGCTTGGCTGCCTGTGTGTTTGTTTCCCTGCGCTGGGTGGAGTTTGGTAATGCGGCAGTGGGCTTTTTTTATGCGTCTCTATTTGTGGCCGGTGTTTGGGTGGAGGCGCGTGCTAAGTGGCAGAGGAGTGATTATTAAGTGTAGATTGTCTGGAGCGTGGTCCTGCCGCCTCGTGTGGAGGCTGGGGAGGCACAGAGAGAGAGAGGAGGCAGGGTTTACCGTTCTCAGCTTGCTGCTATTTGCTCCCTAATCACTCCCTCCATCGTTAGAGGACTGCCCTACAGGACGTACTGTCGCCCCCCCGACTGTCTGAGAAAGTGTGTGTGTGTGTGTGTGTGTGTTTTTCAACTCCACCAAAATACCTTTTCTCTCTCTCTCTCTCCCTCTCTCTCTCTCTCCCCCCTCTCTCCCCCTCCCTGTCCCCCGCTCTCCCGTGTCTTGTCAGTGGGCTCTCTCGGCGCCTCACTGTCCGTCACGCGCCGCCGCTGCTAATGACATCAGTTGACAGTCTTTGTTCGAGTCCCATGGCCGGGGGATGATTGGCGGGTGGTTCTGCCCAGCGGCGCCCGGGTTCAGCGGCGCTAGCTTCTGGCTAGCTTCTGTCTGTAGCCCAGCAACACGGCCCATAGCCTTGCTGTCTGTAGCCCAGCCGTTAGCAGCGGTGCTAGCTGCTGCATGTTGCCCTGCCTTTAGCAGCGGCCCGTAGCCTTTAGCAGCGGCCCGTAGCCTTTAGCAGCGGCCCGTAGCCTTTAGCAGCGGCCCGTAGCCTTTAGCAGCGGCCCGTAGCCTTTAGCAGCGGCCCGTAGCCTTTAGCAGCGGCCCGTAGCCTTTAGCAGCGGCCCGTAGCCTTTAGCAGCGACCCGTAGCCTTTAGCAGCGGCGCAGCGGCCCGTAGCCTTTAGCAGCGACCCGTAGCCTTTAGCAGCGGCCCGTAGCCTTTAGCAGCGGCGCAGCGGCCCGTAGCCTTTAGCAGCGACCCGTAGCCTTTAGCAGCGGCCCGTAGCCTTTAGCAGCGGCCCGTAGCCTTTAGCAGCGGCCCGTAGCCTTTAGCAGCGGCCCGTAGCCTTTAGCAGCGACCCGTAGCCTTTAGCAGCGGCCCGTAGCCTTTAGCAGCGGCCCGTAGCCTTTAGCAGCGGCGCAGCGGCCCGTAGCCTTTAGCAGCGACCCGTAGCCTTTAGCAGCGGCCCGTAGCCTTTAGCAGCGGCCCGTAGCCTTTAGCAGCGGCCCGTAGCCTTTAGCAGCGGCCTGTAGCCTTTAGCAGCAGCCCGTGCCCTATAACATTGGCCGTAGCTTTGTTGTTTGTAGCCCACCCGTTAGCAGCGGCGCTAGCTGCTGTCTGTAGCCCAGCCGTTAGCATCGAGCGACGGTGGCCCTGAGGCCTGCAGATTTATGCTAGCCCACCATGTGTGCTGCATTGTTGTTTTTCAGCTGAAGTTCATGCGTGCGTGTATACGTTCAGTGTTTTCTAGCATTAACTCATCCCGATGGACCCCAATGTTGCTAAGCAACAGTTTCCCAATTTGCACGCGTGTGTGCACACACACACGCACGCACGCACCGAGCGGGCATGCGTAGCAGGGCTGTGATCAGTAGCGTGTGTGTCGTCAGTGATAGCCCTGTGTGGGCTGAGGTTCTGTTGAGACCGTTTCCTGGCCAGCTGCTCCCCTCTCCCACTCGTACTTTCACTAATAATTATTTACTTTTCCGTGCTGTTTCAAAAAAAATAAAATAAATATATATATATATGTATACTGTGTGTGTGTGTATATATATATATCTATAGATATATATATATATATATATAGATATATACTGTGTGTATGTATATATATAGATATATACTGTGTGTATGTATATATATATATATATATATATCTAAGTACTAACAAGGACTCTGTGGGGGGAGTCTGACCCCCTGGTAGCAGGAAGCTAAACATCTATGCGGCCTGATTATGACCCCTCAACCCTCTTACATGAAAGTCTGACAGCTCATGAACTGACCAGAACCGGAACTCTGACCCGGGCGTAAAATCGCTGTCGTTGCTGTCGATAACGGGGCCGTGATGTAACGGCCAATTAGTAAATGAGTTAATTGGTTAATTGATAAGTTGAAGAACAAGGTGGGGTAGATGGGCAGAGCTAAGAGACTCTGGAGATGTTTGTCCGTAGTTGGTCTTGTGGGTGATGACGGTCATGGTCGTGTTGGTGAGTGAGTACAGCAACAGTGGAGGAGGTGGTGGTGGTGATGGTCATGGTGTTGGTGAGTGAGTACAGCAACAGTGGAGGAGGAGGTGGTGGTGGTGATGGTCATGGTGTTGGTGAGTGAGTACAGCAACAGTGGAGGAGGTGGTGGTGGTGATGGTCATGGTCGTGTTGGTGAGTGAGTACAGCGACAGTGGAGGAGGTGGTGGTGGGCAGAATAGTGATGAGGTGGTGCCGGCGAGAGGGCAGCGGCGCCAGCCTAAAGAGTTTCAAGGTTATTTCGAATTTCCAGTGTCTTGTTAAGAGCTGTATTTTGCGGCTTTCTAAATCTCCGGCTGAACCCGTAATGAATCAGGGGGCTGGCCGGGCATGCACAGGTGGATGAAATCACATTTTTATTTAGTTCTCTTAATATCACCTCATGTTCTTTTTTCCTGCCATAATTGGCCTGGCATGCTGCTGAATAACTTGAGATGGATAAAAGGTCATTTTATGTACGGCCTCTGCTCTCCCTCCTCGCCTTCTCTCCCCCGCTACTTCTCTCCCTCTCTCCATCCTTCCTCCTCCCCCTCCCTCCTCTCCCTTCTGTCCCCCTCCTTCTCGCCCTCTCTCCATCCTTCCTCTCCCCCTCCCTCCTTTTCCTCTCCCTCCTCTCCTTACTCTCCCCCTCTCCTTCTCTCCCCCCTCCTTCTCTCCCTCTCTCCATCCTTTCCCCTCCCTCCTCTTATCCCCTCCTCTCCTTCTCTCCCCCTCTCTACCCTCCCCCCTTCCCTCTCCCTCCTCTCCGCTCCCTTCGCTCCTCCCTCCTTCTCTCCCTCTCTCCATCCTCCCCCCTCCCTCCTCTTCCTCTCCCTCCTCTCCTTCTCTCCCCCCTCCTTCTCTCCCTCTCTCCATCCTCCCCCCTCCCTCCTCTTCCTCTCCCTCCTCTCCTTCTCTCCCCCTCCTTCTCTCCCTCTCTCCCTCTCTCCATCCTCCCCCCTCCCTCCTCTTCCTCTCCCTCCTCTCCTTCTCTCCCCCCTCCTTCTCTCCCTTTCTCCAACCTTCTCCCTCTCACTCCCTTGTCTTCATATCTCCCTTTGCGTCCTCCCTCTTCTCTCCGTCTTTCCACCTCTCCCGTCTCTCTATCCTTCTACCTCTCCTCTCCACGATCTCTCCTCCGGCTCTCAATCCCTCCTTTAGCTCTCTCCTCACCTGTATTTTGGTAAAACAAACTCCCCTCTAGCCTCTCTCTCTCTCTCTCTCTCTCTGTCTCTGTCTCTCTGTCTCTCTCTCTCTCTCTCTCTCTCTCTCTCTCTCTCTCTCTCTCTCTCTCTCTGTCTCTCTGTGTCTCTGTCTCTCTCTGTCCCTCCTTCATTTCTCTCTCTACCTCATTGCAGCGGTCGTGTCAAGGCATGTCAGCATTAACAGACATTAAATGACTGATTCTAAAAGTATCTCCCTCTCTCTTTCTTCCTCCCCCCCCCCCTCCCTGCCTTCCTCCCTCCCTCCCCCCCCCGCTCCCTCCCTCCCTCCCTCCCTCCCCCTCTCCAGAGGAGGAGGTGGAGAACTTTGACGTGTCCAGTCTGCAGGAGGAGTCACTGCGGAACATCGAGGCTGACAGCTTCTGGTGCATGAGCAGACTGCTGGACGGGATACAGGTGAGACACGCACGCACACACACACACACACACACACACACACACACACACACACACACACACACACACACACACAGGCCTGGCATAGGCACACATGCGTGTACACACACACACCTGGCATATTGACACACATATGCACACAGGCAGGCACATTGACACACATATGCACACATGCATGCACGTACACTCACTCACACTCACACTCACACACACACACACACACACCAGCTGTCAGGCTCGTAACCTTTCGGCTGACTAGATACAGTAAACATTGTTTTTTTTTCAAAGACATGAATGAACTGTACTTCTGTCTCTATAAGTACCTGTTGTAATCATAAAGCCCCCCACACACACACACACACACACACACACACACACACACACACACACACACACACACACCTTTAATCTGCCTATCCCATCATCATTAAAGTGGATCTATCAGATGTGTGTGTAGTGTGTTTTTCCCAGATGTGTGTGTGTGCGAGTACTGTATTCCCCTGGTATGTGTGTCTGTGTTTTCAAGAGTGCGTGACTGCTCGCTGATGCAAGATCTAAATACCAAAATTCTAATAATGCATAATGTGTTGTTATTGTTTGTATTAACAGTTAGTCAACATGCTAACTAGTGTGGTTGTGGATATGGCCGCTTCTCCGATCCCTCCCCAGGTTTCGTCCCAATACCAAATCAATATATATATATTTTTTGGTGCCTTAATTTGAATGACTTTGAACACTTTGAACACTTGATTTGATTGACTGAAAAAGCTCTGCTACAAACATTTTTTTCAGCTTTAAAAACACAACTCAGTGTATCCTCAGAGTAACCTTAGTGTAAGCTCAGTGTAACTCCTGTATAACTCTTAGTGTTACCTCACTGTAACCTCTGTATAACTCTTAGTGTTACCTCACTGTAACCTCTGTATAACTCTTAGTGTAACCTCACTGTAACCTCTGTATAACTCTTAGTGTTACCTCTGTATAACTCTTAGTGTTACCTCAGTGTTACCTCTGTATAACTCTTAGTGTTACCTCTGTATAACTCTTAGTGTTACCTCTGTATAACTCTTAGTGTTACCTCTGTATAACTCTTAGTGTTACCTCTGTATAACTCTTAGTGTTAGCTCTGTGTAACCTCACTGTAACCTCTGTATAACTCTTAGTGTTACCTCTGTGTAACCTCAGTGTAACCTCTGAGCCTGGTCCTCATCTTATTAACGAGGCGGGCTGGTCTCTCTCTCCTCTCCCGCCCTCTTCCTTGTTAACGAGGCCGGCTGGTCTCTCTCTCCTCTCCCGCCCTCTTCCTTACTAACGAGGCGGGCTGGTCTCTCTCTCCTCTCCCGCCCTCTTCCTTGTTAACGAGGCGGGCCGGTCTCTCTCTCCTCTCCCGCCCTCTTCCTTGTTAACGAGGCGGGCTGGTCTCTCTCTCCTCTCCCGCCCTCTTCCTTGTTAACGAGGCGGGCCGGTCTCTCTCTCCTCTCCCGCCCTCTTCCTTGTTAACGAGGCGGGCCGGTCTCTCTCTCCTCTCCCGCCCTCTTCCTTGTTAACGAGGCCGGCTGGTTTCTCATTAGAGGACATTAGCTCAGCCTGTTGGCCGCGGCGGCTAGCTCCTCTGATCCAGAGCAGCACCAGATGAACCCTCTCACTCGGTGCCTCGCCTGACACGCGCTTGAACCCGCGCCGTCGGCCGCCGGTAGTCTGCGCGCAGGAACTTTAATTTAATTTTTTTTTTTTGTTTTTGTGATAAAAGTGTCTTTTTTAAAAAAAGTCAGCGGACTTCGGAGTCGATTTGAAAATTCATTGTCATACAAATTCGTTCTCGACACTGACAATGCGTTTGTAATCCTTGGATATGTATTGTGAACCAAATATCATCGTATCATATCAAGTATGTTATAAAAAACACTTCTTCTTCATTGGTGAATGGTATGCTCTTCCAGTTAAAGTTCTCCCGAGATACGGGATGGTGGATGAAAGGGTGAGGACGGGGATGAGTTTGGATGAGGGGTTGAATTGGCGGGGCACGGGTGAGTTGTCTTGAACTGGGGAACGTGTGTGGGACGGTGAATGGGTGAGTGGATGGGATGAAAGTGGATTGGGGTGGAAGGGATGTGAGGGATTGGGTGTATGAACGTATGAACGTATGAACGTATGAAAGGATGTGAATAGGGAGACTATTCCCGTAGCCGATTGGCTCACGAGGACTGAGCAGCGGTTACTGTAACGCGTGTACCGGTGTGCTGTAACGCTAATGTGTCGAACTAATGGTACTACTACTAACATAACTAGTGCCTCTCTAATGAACTAATGGTACTACTACTAACATAACTAGTGCCTCTCTAATGAACTAATGGTACTACTACTAACATAACTAGTGCCTCTCTAATGAACTAATGGTACTACTACTAACATAACTAGTGCCTCTCTAATGAACTAATGGTACTACTACTAACATAACTAGTGCCTCTCTAATGAACTAATGGTACTACTACTAACATAACTAGTGCCTCTCTAATGAACTAATGGTACTACTACTTAACATAACTAGTGCCTCTCTAATGAACGACCTCGTCCTGTTTCCTCACCGCAGGGGCTCCGGGTCCCATTAAGACGCCTTAAGAGGATCTGATTAGCCCATTAGAATCTGAATATTATTAACAATGATAATCTGGTCAAAGTAATTAGGCAGAGGTATTAAAACGGATGGTATGATGTGGCTCCCAGGTACGTCTCTGTCCCCCGTTTGGGTGATCAGACGTGCAAGGAACTTCCCGTGCGTGCGTGCGTGCGTGCGTGTGTGCGTGTGTGTTGTGTGTGTGTGTGTGTGTGTGTGTGTGTGTGTGTGTGTGTGTGTGTGTGTGTGTGTGTGTGTGTGTGTATATGAATATGTTCCAGCAGTATAT
>NW_028178821.1:0-5000 GCF_964030765.1 Micromesistius poutassou | reverse complement strand
TGCTACAACATGTGATAGCCATTAAACTTATTGTAGCCATCGCACTCTCTCTCTCTCTCTCTCTCTCTCTCTCTCTCTCTCTCTCTCTCTCTCTCTCTCTCTTCTCTCTCTCTCTCTCTTTCTTGGTCCTCTCTCTCTCTCTCCTCTCTCTCTCTCTCTCTTCTCTCTCTCTCTCTCTCTCTCTCTCTATATATATATATATATATATCACTCTCTCTCCCTCTTTACCTCTCTCACTATATATATACCTTCTCTTCTATTTATATACATACACCTCTCTCTCTCTTTCTCTCCATTCCTAACTTCAGTGGCAGCATCAGCCAGGATGGCTCATTGTGAACGGGCCGAGCCTTTAAGGAGGAAGGTTGGGTTGGTGGGAACGGGTGATGTGGTAGCGGTGGTTGCTGAGGGGGGGGGGGGGGGGGGTGGGGTGGGTGGGGGGTGTGTCTGTTCCACATCAGCTAGATTAGCTTGGAAGGGACAGACAAGAGAGCCCCAGCGATAGAATTATTAAAAAATATAAATGGGTGCAGAGGATTTCATAGATGGCTTTTAATGGCCGCTACTTAGGCTGCTCTCTGCAATGCCCCACAATGCCTTGCTTTTAGAGAGTGTGTGCTGTAAAGATGTCACGCTCCAGCTGGGCGACGGGCCGATGGCCCCCTCACGGGTTCAGTGAGCGGGGTCCGGGCCCGGTGACAGGAGGCAGCGCAGAGGCGCTTTGTAGCTTGCCTTGTAATTCACAGGCCGCTAATTTATTTGTTTTAGGAATCACCTCAGCTGGACACCGAAAACATGGCACCACACGGAGAACAGGGCTCAAAAACCAAAAGCGTATGCGCATAAAACAACACGTAATTTATCGTTGGCCCTCGTGGTTTTCTTGCTCGCACCTTGCTTTGGCTTCAGGACTATATTGGACTGTAGTTCAGAGCACTGGACAAAACAAAATGGGCCTATATGTGATGTGGGCTTTATTTTACATACTGAGGCCCCGGCAAAGCAGCTGTCCAAACACCATGTGTTTGCCCGGCTGCTTACCTCTCTGTTTAGCTGTGTACTTTTCCCCTTTCGGCTGCCCACTACACTGTCTTTCACTACGCATGGCTTTGTTCTACCTGTGTGGCTGCTGGACTAAATCCTTTTCCACAACATGCAGGAAGAGAGAAAGGGAGAGAGAGAGAGAGAGAGAGAGAGAGAGAGAGAGAGAGAGAGAGAGAGGAGAGAGAAGAGAGAGAGAGATGGTGTTTTCATAGATTACACTCTGACTTATTAGCAGGCCCATGAGAGCTGGCAGCACCAGATCACTCAGGGCCACGACACACTTCTCATCGCACAACTGTTGCTTTTGGCACCTCTGGTAAACACACACGCACACACACAACTGTAAGAAATAACTTTTCACTGACAAAGTCCCGAGAGGTAGAGGTTGCATAAAAAAGCTAGCATCAAACATCAACCAACTACCTACACTTAAATTTAACATATTTCTACATTTAACATTTACTACATTCTACATTTATCGTGTAACGACACCAATATTAGTGTAAATATTAAAACGTTGTGTCTTCGAACACAAACACAAGGTAACTCCACGCATGTACACACGGCACCACACACACTTCAGTGACAAGAACAACTAGCTCAACACTTTTGCCAATTCAGTCAGGCACTCATGTCAACCCAAATCTCACCTGTTGGTTTATCACTGAGGCGTGTGCAGACAGCTCACTGTGTTCATTTGAATAACGGCACGAGAGTGTGTGTTTTTTGATGCAGCTGTGCAATATAATATCAGATGCAAGTAGCATGCAGCCGCGGAATGGCTGGGAGCTCGTCGGAGGACCTGCTCATTCCACTATGTGCACACTCATGTTGCTATAGAAACTGTGGCCCACATTTATTTTACACCAGTGGTAGTGTGTGTGTGTGTGTGTGTGTGTGTGTGTGTGTGTGGGGCGATGGGGGGGGAGGTGGGGGGGTGGGTAGAGGAATATGGGGGCACTTCAGCTCAGGCGGCAAGGTGTGTGTGTGTGTGTGTGTGTGTGTGTGTGTGTGTGTTTGTTTGTGTGCGTGTGGGTTTTGTGTCTGTGTTTGTGCATTTGCGTGTGTGTGTGTGTGTGTGTGTGTGTGTGTGTGTGTGCATGCGTGTGTGTGCGTTTGCATATGTGTGTGTGTGCGCGCGCGTCTGTCTGTGTATAGATGTGTGCGCCTGTGTCTGTGTATGTGTATGTGTGTGTCTGTGTGTGTGTGTACATGTGCACGCCTGGGGTGTATGCATATGCACGACACTCCAGTGTGTTTCCAGTGTGCCTGTGTGTGCTCCCCTGTAATGTAGGGCAGGTGTGGTGTGTGTGTGTGTGTGTGTGTGTGTGTGTGTGTGTGTGTGTCTGCACTAACACGTCTGGGCCATTATCTGGCTACTTGCTACGCCGAGTGCAATCAGCGGCCCTCATCCCTCCCTCGGCGGACGGCGGACCCCGAGCCCAGCCGGGCTCCTCAAGGCGATCGGCCGCGGGGCCCCACAGCCCCGCGGCCCCGCCGGCCCCGCGCAGCCTGATGAAGAAGGCACCTTTGGGCCATTAGCGGTGTACACATCTCCCTTTAATGTGTTTTACTTTTACCTGCTGGGAGTTTAATTAAAAAACAAAGAGCCTCAATTTAAAGGCCATTATTATGCTAATGCGGTAAGCGCGGGATGGTGATTAAGCAGCTTTTAGAGCTGACTGGAGCAGGCCCCCGGGAGCCGGGCGGATGGCACTTTTTATTTGGCTTCATTACTTTTCTATGAATCTATGCTCGGAGGAGAAGGGCTGATACCAGTAAACCAGGTCAGTTAACCCACAGAGTATCGGCGCACACGGCGCGCTGCTCTCCGCCGCGCACAGAGCTCCAGCTGGGTCACCGGACAGAGCCGGTCGTTCCTCTTTTTTCGGGGTGTTGTTTTAGGTTGTGGTTAACTAACCGGAAGAGGATTCAAACATGGCTCAAATACCCCCATCACATTCTTTTTTTTAAATGTCTAAGTTCTGTATAAGGGCTTAAGAGGAATCTACCTTTGCCCTGGGGGGAAATGTGGTGTTGGAGGCCTCGTAAGGACATGCTACACACAGGTAAACACACTCAGACAGCCAGGCCTCATGCTTGCGTTTCTTTCTCTTGTCACTAATTAGATTAACATTAGATAAACATTCCAGCCGGTGTCCCTAGAAAGCGGCGGCTTGTGACGTGAAGTCTCTGCTGCTTCAGGAACAGGGCGACGGGATTCACATCACATTCGAGTCATCCCCCAAACCGTTGAGTCAAGGTTTGACTTTGTTGAGCTGAACGGAGCAAAAACATCTGGGTGTCAAATGTAATCCTTTGTTAGCACTTCAGTCATTAATCCAAAGGAGTTGTTAACTGGCTGACGTCTATACTAGTTTAGCCCTGACTCGATCTGGCTCCACAGTTTCTGTCATCATTTATTGAGTTTGGACAAATCGATTTTGACAAAAATACAACTGATATTAATCTATAAATGACTTAGTTACAGACAGATTTTTGACATTTAATGTGATTTTTTACTTTTGCCTCCAATGGGCCAGAGACACTCAAGGGGAACAAGCTGGTGCATACGTTTTCTTAAATGTGTGATTCAGTTATGTGGATGCGGCCTGTAAAATCAAGACTAATCAGGCATGCCATGTCGACCAATCACACGGGCCCAGTCCTCCTTGCCTGGAGGCCTCTGGCTGACCTGCCTCTAAGACCTCATCTCTCACCTCAGCATAAGTGGTAAGGCCACAGGTCTCCCGCCCGGACACGGGAGCCCATCTTCAAAGTAACGGCTTCCAGCTGTTCCCCGGGACTGATCCTCTCCCGCGTGTCTCTGAGTGGACAAAGTCCAGTTTCAGAACCGCCATAGATTGTCCCTCTAGTTATTGGCTTGTTTTTTTGTCATCCTTTTTCATTTCATGTTCGCAAGAATTGTTGAATAAAAAGGACTATAGCATATGGTGCTAAATTTAGCGTGATTAGCAAGTGCCACGAGCCCCCCCTCCTTAGAACAAACTCTCTCTCTCTCTCTCTCTCTCTCTCTCTCTCTCGCTCTCTCTCTCTCTTCCACTCCCTCTCCCCCTCCCCTCTCTCCCTGTGTTTCTCTTTTATCCCACCCAGTCTTCCTGATCCTTATCACTAAGGCGGAGGCATTAAATCTGATGTCTGTGGAGGGAAATCATTGGCAACATATGGCGAGGGCCTAAGACATTGTCACACTTTAAGTTGCCTGTAATCTTTTCAAAGGGAGGGTACTCTACTTCTCTGAAGAGCCTCTTAAACACAAACGAGAACCAGCGGAGACGAGGATGTGGGCTAATTCATTCCACCGATACACAGGAGGCGCATCCCAAGGTGCTCCAGTTGTATTTTGTTCCGTTGTTTTATGGAACAAATAAAAAAAATACAATCATCTCCAAAAATTTGATGGTCCTCCTGTGAGACTCTGGGGCCCGTGATAGAATGTGTCACGCAGCGTTCGACGCCGCGTAGAATAACAGACGTCAGGACGATGGGAACGTCGGATTTAAAAAACAAGGACCTTAATGATCCCTCCGGGAGGGAGGTATGTGCTGAGACGAGCCGTTTCTTTGTTGTGTTTGTGAGTCTGGGGTACCAGGGAGGCATTGGTAAATATTGACACCTCCCTGCTTGAGATGCAGTCCATTGATCCATAGCCTCAGCAGGGGGGTTCCTTCACTCGACCTGTGCGTTCAGGTGTGTGGGATGAGGAGGAAAGCGAGAGTTGGTACACGGGATTCGTGCTGGTGGTCCACTTTCCCTGGCCTTCTCTGTGTGCTTTCTCTCTCCCTCTCCCTCTCCCTCCTTCGCTCTGCCTGTCCCTCTCCATCTCCTTATTTTCTCCCTCTGCTTATCCTTCTCCCTCTCTCTCTCTCCCTCTCCATCTCCCTCTCCCTCTCTCCCTCTCCCTCTCCCTATCTCCCTCTGCCTCTGCCTCACCC
>NW_028178822.1:0-11192 GCF_964030765.1 Micromesistius poutassou | reverse complement strand
ACAGCTTTCAAAATGCTTGGTTTACGGCGGTGGAAAATGTCAGCTTTGTGTTGACTGAAGGCCAAAGCAGACCAAAAAAAGATGTGTTTACACATTAGTACAGCATGGTGGTGGACACGGCCGCAGCAGCAGCACTATAAGATATGATTAAAGGAGAAGGATAAGAAATCCTAATCCTTGAAAAGCAACAACATGCAAATCAATTTAGAACCTTACACCCAAAATGTCTCCGTATGACAGGAAACACGCCTCAACCGCCCTGGCTCCTCTCAGCCAGGTGGAAGAGCAAGGCTGGCACGAGTAGAGGAACGGAATTCATGCGTGGCCATTTTCCTTCTTAATCCACATCCCTGTCTTCCAATTCCCCCTTCACCCTTCATTCCACCCTGTTAGGAGGACCTCCACCCTGTTAGGAGAACCTCCACCCGGTTACCCTCAGGAGAACTTTGTCCCTCGATCGCTCGGTGAAAACGAATTAAAGTGCGCCGTCGAGAAAGAGTCCAGTGAGAACAAGAGTAAAGAGACAAAGAGAGAGAGAGAGAGAGATGGAGAGAGAGAGAGATACGGAAAGATGGATAGAGAGGCAAAGATGGAGGACGAGAACGAAAAGAGCAATCGGATAGAGGGAAAGAGAATCCTAAATGATGAAAAAGACAGAGAGGGGCCTGAATGTACACAAGGTGAGATAGAGAAGGGGAAAAAAACAGAAAGGGAGAGGCAGGGAGGGATGGAGCACACAGAGACGGAGAGGCATCAAAGAAGGAGAAACAGGGAGAAACAGAGAGGGGGGGAGAGAGAGAGAGGGGGGAGAGGAGTAAGTGATGTAAGCTGAAAAGAGATTAACAAGTGCTGGCCTTGTGGAGAGCGGAGCGGCGCCGCTGTGCTGCTAATCCTTAATGTCACAGATACACGGGGTGCCGGGCCTCTCTCTCTCCCCCTCTCTCTCCCTATCCCTCTCCCCCTATCCCTCTCTCTCTCTCTCTCTCTCTCTCCCTCTCCCTCTCTCCCCCCCCCCTCTCCACTGATGGCAGCCTTCTGATCAGACAGACACCTTGTGCTTCCGTTTTTCATCCCTTCCACATTCTCTTCTTACAGACGCCATCAAATCAAGAAACCCCTCCACTCCAAACCCCCCCCCCCCCCCCCGACCCCCGCACACCCCCCCCCCCCCCCCCCCCCTCCTTTGGATTGGGAAGAACGGCGACGGCAGCGTTGGACGTCTCCGAGATGAAGAGCGCGTTGGAACAGTGGGGGGGGGGGAGGGGGGCGGGGGAAGAAAGAGGCTGCATGAAACCGTGATGATGGCTCAGCGTATCAGCAGCGCAAGGATGAAAGCAGAAAGCCGGTGAAGACACAAGATGAGAAGCAGCTTTCTGTGGATGGTGTGTGTGTGTGTGTGTGTGTGTGTGTGTGTGTGTGTGTGTGTGTGTGTGTGTGTGTGTGTGTGTGTGTGTGTGTGTGTGTGTGTGTGTGTGTGTGTGTGTGTGTGTGTGCGCTCGCGTGCTCCTGTGTGTGTGGTGTTCAGGGTGTTCATGCGACAAGGTGACTCAAACACTTTTTGTCACTTAAAAAAAAAGTTCCACTTGAGCCAAACAACAAATGTTGTACGATAGTTAGCAGCGAAAAACACTTTTATATAACGTGTCCGTTAACATGGGGTGTCGGAGCTCATGCAAACTATATAAATGCCTTTCTTTTTGTTTTCATGTCACAATCCCTCAATCATGTTGATGGTAAACACGGCTAAAGCGCTAATCGTGTTGAAAGCTTTCTGTTGGTTACCGTAATTATAATTATTATGATTTCATCCAACAATGGTTGGATTCCTGAACCACGGCGAGGATGGGCCTTTGTGCGCTGTGATCCACAGAGGCGCACAGCTAATAAAACACGCTTCCTTTGTTCGCTTTACCCAAATGCCATGCCCCTACTCTGACACAGGAGTGGGAATTACTGTCAAAAGCAATTAGCCAATCAGACAGGAGTTCAGTCGGTCAAGTGGCCTATAGGGGAATCGGCAGGTCGCTGGGTCACGTCCCGGCTAATGCCATTAGGCAAAATTGACGCTGGTGTTTTTAGCCCCGGGATTTATCACTAAAGCTAGGGTGGGCAATTGTGAGAAACCGCCATGAGTTAAGATAGATTTTGAAAGTACCCAATCAAAAAAATCCCTTCTCTTCAGGCCTCTCTGCTCTGTCTATGTCTATTATCCGGAATATAGTATAACATATGTAGTAATATAGTAATACATGCCATTGAGCGAAAAAAGTTTTTGCCAGGCTCGGCCGATCCGGTTTGTGAATTTTCCATTCACTGCTCCAAACTCAAGTCACGTTCTTTGTGTGACTTGACGGTTCACTGAGGCCATGAAGGTACGCTCACGCCACAGTGTTTAACCACATCTCAGATAAATGTGAAGCGCTTCATAACTCAAGATGAAACAGGGGGTTCAACTTGCAGTTGAGTAACTGGGTGCAGCAGTGGGTTGAGATTGTTCTCCTCATTCAGGTGACAATATGCTGTAAGTTATTAGTTATTAGTGAATACATGAGGATGCCGCGAATGCCCGGAATCAACAAATATTGATCAGGGTTCTGTGGTGGCATGCGGTTGTGTAAAGTTCAAGTCTCATTATTGACTGGGAGTACGCTCTCCACCACACATTCCTGCCCTGTATGTGCTAGAGCTTTGGTGTTAAAAATAATAAATATATCATAATATGTAATACATTAGAGTCTCCTCCAACTCTAAACTTTTGTTGTGGCAGCAGCAGCAGCCTGTTAGCAGCATTACATTGATCTATTGTCACACAGACAACTCATCTGGTTATTCCCTAGACGACACTCCTTCATACATACAGGCTGATGCTCCTAAACTTATTTTACTTGGCCTTCTTGACACAGTTGACCCAGGGCAAATCAGTAAGAAGAATATTTAGATAGGTATGAGATTTTGTTAATTGTAAAAAGAAAAACAACAACATTAATGTTGCTTTAATAGTGTCCTAGTGCAGGAAACAACGCTGGCATTCAGCACCATGGACAGCGGACAGCGGGGATAATGCCTTGCTCTGCATAGCAGTTGATAACAAACAGGCCTACTAGTGCGAATGTATTGAAGTTACCCTTCATATTCGGGCCGTACTGACTACATTGTGTACAATAACAAATAGATTTACTGTGTGTGTATATATATATATATATATATATATATATAGTATTTATAAATAAGTAGATAAAATCGCAATATATGGAAAATAAATACATAAATGAAACTAAAGTAATAAAAGGGTTACTTGTCAGTATATCGAATTGCATCATCCCACACTCTTTCTGAGGGGGGGGCATTATGCCTCATGGCCATGATGCCATTTTTTAATCGGCATAGAAATTTGACGCCTGAGAAAAATACCATTTTCTGTGGCAGTTATCACTGTCACTGTGTTGTTTTCCCCAACGCTCCCTTTCAAACTTCACGAGGCCTTTAATATCTTACCTTCACACAAGAAGTTGGCGTTCCCCTGGACTACTAAACGCTTGTCTTAACACAACCTGATGCAAATACGCTGCCCCGCGCCCGCCCCCCACCCCCGAGGGAAGGCTGCTCAGCGTATCCTAACCCACAGCCAAACCGAGTCCCCTCCGGTGTGTAACCTCCGACCATGAAATATTGGGGGCAACCGAGTGAAGAAGAGAGCCGCGGCGCTACAACGCTAATGCGGCGCGCCGAGCGGGCAGCCCTCCGCCAAGCTAGCAGGCACCACTTGGCAGCCAGCGACGCTTAGCGCTTCACACTTGGCCGGCTCGCAACGCATCTCTTCCCCGACTGATAACTCTCCACTGAACATGTGGCGGATACATCATGGATGAGACCTCGTTTTGGACCTGGGTCGCGTTCAAAATGCAGTTCAGGCACAGGATGTGAGAGGGGGGCAACTTGTCTGTTCTACGGCCAATGTCGACAGCAACACCCAAATGTTCCTTCGTTTTTACATTTGAGTTTAACATCAGACAGGAACAGGGGAAACGGTGCCAAGAGTCAGTTATAATTCAAACTCTAAAAATACGAATGAAAATAGGAGAATGTATCACCTTGATTGCAATGGAAATATTTAGATAATTATGATTATTATATCAACATAGATAAAACAATGATACCAACAGCACGTTTTACACCCACCCCTGATACCGACCAATTTCTCTCCTCTGTTCATAACAAATGGACAATAAATACGTTCTTTTAGTTTATTATTCATTGTGGGAACCGAACCCCATAATCAGAGCTTTCCTCAATGCAGTTTGTTTAAATATATTCCCAAAATTCTCCGCCATTATAGGAATAAACAGACAGGCTTTCCTGCAGCTCTCTGCCGACAATTGAGGCGTTCTGAACTGTCAACAACAAGTCAATATTTCGTTTGTTCAACGTTCAAGTTTTCCATGATGGTTTTGTGTGAATAATAATACTGGGGAAGAGTGGTGGAGACCCGTACACTGTGTCTATAAATACTGACAATAGATTTCTTTCTAAATAAACCCAAGAAGTAATTTTCAACAACAATTTGATTTGTCAGTTTTCCTTTTTACTTGAAATGCAGTTCTGTGTGGTGTACTCGCACAGTGGTGTGCAAGTAAAGGGTAAAGGAAGTTGACTGTGCGGACAATTGACTTCCATCGTAACGGTAGGATATCTCTTTGCGTTAGGAAAAGATTTACTTGCATAACAGGCCCAGTGGTACAAATATTGAAATTCTAAAAGGCACTTTTAATGGATAAGTGTAATGGCCCGTTGGTTTTAAACCAGCCCTGAATAATAATGAGCACAGGGGCCTCCAAACTGATCCTCTAAGTGATGCAAGCACAAAAGATGATTATTCTAATGTGTTTGATTATGTAATATGCCTCTGTGTCTTAACTTTAAGCTTATTTTTTGGGCGACAAAAGATGTAGGTTGCATCTCAACTCAATTTGGTTGTTCGTCAATAGTCAAGCAGAAATATTGAGTTTGAACCCCATAGTTTCTCCGCAGTCTCTCCGTAGGCAAGACGCCTACCCCCCCACCATCATCTTAGTGACATTTGAAAAGAGGGATTCGCTGTGTGTATGTCATTACCGAGCAGGTTGACCCCAAGCTAATGGATACCTACAGATATACTGCAGACATTGCAGTTTGAGCCCTAAACCTTCCCGTCCATGAGTAAAGCACCCTCAGCCGGCCAGTGGACCATCCTGTCACCGTAACATAGTGCTATAACGTAGCTCGGAAGCAAAGACAGGGGAGGTTCTTAAGGCTGCACGGCCGTAACACAGCTTGTTGACCGGTCCTTGACCGAGTCTCAGAGGTCCTTCGTCGGCGACCCTTGCCCTGATCTCCAACCTCCTCCCGGGATAGAAAAGAAAAGCAGAAAAAATGAGTGGCCAGGTGGAGTACTAAACAAAGTGATTGTTAGAGCTCAAGAGAACCAATCCCGTCAAGCGTTCGATGCCATGCCACCGGGACGGTGCAAACACAACCGCCGACCGGCTCGCTGTGTGTGCAAACAACCCGTGTGCACCAACCGCACGCGTTCCGCGGGCGCTCGCTGTGGAACTCTAATTGTATCCGATGAGGAACGTTTAACATTGCCCCGGAATAACCCCCCGCGAGATCATCGGTGAGCACTTCTTTGTCACACGGCCAAGTGCACAAATGATTTCACGCCGTTAGGCTACAATTGTTGATGCATCCACTTTGTTGCCTTTTCTTTTTGCTGCCTTTTAATGTGATCATCAGAGATTGCAGCAGGACCCCCCTGGTGATACGGGCGTGCGCAGGCTGCGCCTGAACTGATTTGTATGCGAGTGCCTTGGCGAGTGCATTTGATGGTTTATTAGGAGTCAGAAACTGTTTGCCGAGAGGCGAGGAGGAGGAGGAGGGAAAGAGAGGGAGCAAGCAGGCGGGGCCGAGAGAGAGAGAGAGAGAGAGAGAGAGAGAGAGAGAGAGAATGACAAGGGAGCAAGGGAGAGAGAGTTAGGAAAAATAAAAAGAACAAGAGAGAGAGGGGAACGGTAAAATAAAGAGAGTGAACAGGAAAGAGTGAGCAAGAGAAAGGCAGAGAGACAGAGAGAGAGAGAAATGAAATCGAGAGAGAGAGACAAAGACAGAGCAAGTGACAGAAGTGCTTTGCCCTTCATTATCATTAGAAGCAGTGTGTGATATGCTGTGGATTGTCCAATGGTGCATGTAATGGAGGCTGGCTGTACCTTCAACCCGGGCAGCCCAGAGCGACAGGGTACCTCGTACAAGGTAGTGTAGTTCATGGCGGGGAAGTTGCATGTTGTGTGTGTGGATACGGTTTAATATGCCACACGCTCCAGTGATCCTCGCGCTGCCTGTTAGTGGATATAAGCCAACACCAAGGCCCCTTACCACATCTCTGAATAGAAGGTCAGGCTGAAGTTAAAGCGTACAGACCGATTTTTTTCATTTTTACTTTTTTTTTTTACAGCTATAGCCTCGAAACGATAACAGACCATAACGTTCATGTGATGGGGACATAGGCAGGCAGCTCGGAAAGCCATCAGGTGACCTCACATTCGTGTGCGCTCACTCACTCAGATACCGGTGGGATGGATGGAGCACACTGACCTGCCACTGTGTCTGGAAACTGGAAGAGGTTGTGGTGGAATGGAAAATGGTTTCCATCACACCCGTGATGTGCGCCATATGGAACTGTAACTGGGGCACAACTAAGTGACACTTATGGGTTTATTGGGGAGTCCAGGATCCTCGAGATCAATGGCTTTTAAGGGGATATAAAGCCCTGTGAGAATGAGCCTCTCCACTCAGTCCACTTCGGGATGTGGGCAACTGGATTGGAGAGTGAAACGAGGCAAAAACACGAGGGCAATTCCGAAAGAGTGAAGTTTTATTCACTTCCCAAAATGAAGACCAAACCATAAATGAACAAAACAAAATCGTTTGGTTACCGAATATAAATGACTTGTTCAAATAGAAAAGCTGTTAACAATTTACTAGCCTAGGCATAATTTAACCTAACAGAAAGTATTGGCCTCACGTCAAGCCAGTCTCACCTTGCCTCTTTTTCTCCAAACACACAATGCAACCCCACTTAAATAAGGCACCTGATTTGTCTCAGGTGGACCAATCAAGGCCCGTTAGGCCATACCATGTACCAGGGGGGAACATTTCACATACAAGTACAACTAAACCAATACACCAGTCCTTTTCCTGGAAGTGAGAAGGGTTTCACTTTCTCACAAGCCCCTAAATGAGTACAACATATCGTTCATTCTATTTTCTATTTTTCACCAGCTCTGGTAAAGCACTATGCCACTTGTGGCTTTGATAAATGTGTGTCTGAATATTTTGAGTCTCTCACAATGGCGTCTTGTAACAAAGAAAAGGTCATGCCAAATGTCATCTCTTTCAGTCACACTTGGCCCAGCTGCGTCAATATTCCCTCTGACACAAAAGTTACAACATACAGCTTTCTGTCTGTTGTTATAGTCTATGTCTTGGTATAGTCTCTGGAACAGTCTACCTAAGTTCTCCCAATCTGCCAACATGAATAAACAAAATCGAACAACATACAGTTACAGTTGAGCTTTCTTCTAATAGAGTAGTGAGTCTACCTCTCAAAGGTATCTCTGCGATACAGATGTTTTATTGATATTGCCATATTTATTGCTCTTGTGGAATGGTTTTCCTGGTTAGCCACTGAGTACTGCAGTTTTTGCACTAAAAGCACAATATATATGACTGAGTGTAAGTGATGGAATGATTGCGTACAGCAGTGAGTACAGCACAGTTCCATACGGTACGTTAATGTAGTAATACAAAGGAAAGTATTGTATTTGTCCCACATATGATTCACAGGCACAGGCCCTGTTTGTTGAGCGACCTTATTCTCTTAGAAAGGAAAACTCATTTGCATCAGTGTCTGCTTTGATGTGGATGCTGATTGATGAGGCTCGCTTTGAATCACATTGTCTGTCTAAACCAGACAAGAATTTCATAATGAGTTGATTTGTGGCCTTGCAAATCCTTGTATTGTGTAGCGAGCACTTCAAAGTTGTTCCAGTGAATGCACAAATGAGCACAGGAAATGACTCTGCCCAGTAGATAAAGGCCAAAGGATGAATATCAAAATACCCAAGATAAATAAATAACTACCAGTAAATACACCTAATAAATACAATCATTCTAAATATATTCACCATGAATATTCAATAGTTTCTAGAATGACGGTTTTAATCACCTCCATTTGTTTTGTTCTGTTTGCCGTCAAATAATTTTCTTCGCCACACAATATTGATTCAGACTGAAGGAAATTACACCGAAACAAACTTTCAACCCGTAAGAAAACAAAGAAATGAACAATATCGTCGCACGAGCAACTGAACAAAGTTTTAATCAGCCAAATTAGTTTCACTCTGTTTGTCATTCCATCTGTTGCCCTGGCAACGGAAGGACCGACTCGGGAGGCAGTGCTCACTAAACAACCTCAGAAAACATAAACAACACAAAGATAGTGTATATCGTGGCACGATCTCGTACAGTCTCGTAAGCTTCCGGGGAGCTGGGAGAACGTCGCTGGCTGGCGGCGATGAAGACACACACAGACGCGCGCCCGTTGTGTGTGTGTGTGTGTGTGTGTGTGTGTGTGTGTCTGTGTGAGGATTAAATGCAACGTGATGGAGACATCGATAAATAAGAAGTGTGCTGTGAGATGAGATGAGAGAATTGATTGGAAAACAAGCTGCGGGCGGCAGCGGCTGGTACAGATTACTGCTCCGCCCCGCGGCGCGGGGGACAGAGAGATGGCCGTTTCTGGAGTTAATAAACTGCCCCGGAATGGATGTTCTGCTCGCGAAATAGCTAATCAACAACACAGCCAAACTATTATCGCTGGACTGGCGGCCCAAGATGTCCACCTGTCACGCTGTCTGGCCGTGAAACCACATCTATTCGCACACACACACACACACACACACACACACACACACACACGTATACAATCGCAAGCACACACACACGCACGCACGCACGCACGCACGCACGCACGCGCGCGCGCACACACACACACACACACACACACACACACACACACACACACACACAATCATCATGTGTACATGTGGTGTACCCATGTTTATTTACACATACAAGCCCACACACAAAATGTTCCTCACACACAATTGACCGAAAGACCACTGGGCAACAGCTCTTGCTCTCTCTCTCCCGCTCTCTCTCTCTCTCTCTCTCTCTCTGTGTCTCTCCCTCTCTCGCTCTCCCTCTCTCAGTCACTCATGCACGCCCACACACACACCCTGCCATGCCACACTCTCTGCCCCACACATACATACACACACGCACACACACGTACACACACGCACACACACAAAGACAGGGAAAGTTATACTGACATTTTTAAATTAGAACCCCAGTAAGGTTCGGCACAAACTGCTCGCTCGTACATGAGCTCCCAGGAACACACACACACACACACACACACACACACACACACACACACACACACACACACACACACACACACACACACACACACACACACACACACACACACACACACTCTCACTGTTCCCCACACGGTGAAGAGGCACTCAAAACACACGTAATTACCACCTGCCTCATCATGAGCCTTTTCCTGAGTTCTCTCATTTGGAGCAAATTTGGAGTCTTTCAGCTGCGATTGATCGCAAATTATAGCTCAAAGTTTGAAAACGGGGTTTCCGGTTATGTGTTAATTTAGAAAACATGTTTTTGTTCTGTGTGTGTTCTTTATCTTCATGCACACATACTCACACATGCTCTCGCACGCGCACTCACACACACTCACACGTACGCACGCGCAAACACACCTTAATGATGCCCCCTTATCTCCCCTCACTTACCTGTACACACTTGCACACTTGTTTTATGCTGTACGTCCTGGCACTTAATGTATGCACTTGTTGTATGTTGTATGTCCTGGCACTGAAAACTAGTACTTAGCATTGTGTCTTATCCTAGCTATCTTTGTTGTATACGGGGAATGGGTTAACCTAGCGATTGTTAGTGCTTCACTGCTTTGTACTTGGTTCTATGAACATCCTTACTTTATCGACAGCAATATATTGTTTCTCTGTCTTCGGACAAATTTAATTGTAAGTTGCTTTGGATAAAAGCATCTGCAAAATACCCTAAATGTAAATGCTAATGTAAATGTAAATGTAATGACATCTAACTATTGGTATGGTATTGGTATTGGTATGGTATGGTATTCACCTTGACATACAGTAATAGATACCTTCAATGCACATACATAACATACTTGATACTTAATTAATCCTTAATCCTATTCATTGATAAAGAAAGTGTGTATCCATGAAAACATCCATACATGCATATTAGTAAATACATTGTCTACATTCATAATGATACCATGAATCTATATATCTAAAGACCATCAATAAGTATTCTCCATAAAAAAACGAGTTAGGTAATTTGCAAATAGCTGACTTTTGAAAGCATCATCCAAAGCAGAAATAAAATAAAATGAGAGGTGTGTATCTCAAATGGTTGATCTAATCCCACATTTGGAAAGCAGAGCGGAGACTGTCATGTTCTCACCAGGACTCCATCACTTGAACTTGCGATCGAGTGACTAACTGTCTTTGACGAGTTAGACAAGAAGAGCGCAGATGTTTGAGGCCAAGCTATCTTAATCTGCCCGTTGTATAATTAACCACACAGGCATGCTGCCGACGAGTTGAAATAATTGAGGATTGAAGTTGAAATAATTGTACAGATATTTATTTAGCTCTTTCTTCTCTCTGTCATTTTGAGATCAAAGACGACACGAAGACGAGAAATTTATTAAAACTTTTACTGGGGAAATTTTTAATCGTGTTGCCATGGTTATTAAACAACAATGAAGAGAAAGATTTGGGATAAAGGCTGCAATGTGCTGAAGGCAGATTTAAAGCTTGGGTGGTTTATGTTTTTGCATTTTCAATCACATATCACAGACAGGGGTTCAATTCAATCTTGAGTCTTGATACTCCTTAAAGGGAGAAAATAAGCTTGCTATTAATACTATTATTATTTTTTTATAATTAAGATAATTTTGTCCAAGGGATTCATTATGGCAAGGATTAATATTGGTCTGTAAAATATAAAAGACATGC
>NW_028178823.1:0-13308 GCF_964030765.1 Micromesistius poutassou | reverse complement strand
AGAGAGAGAGAGAGAGAGAGAGAGAGAGAAAGAGAGAGAGAGAGAGAGGGGGGGAGAGCGAGAGAGAGAAAGAGAGAAAGAGAGAGCGAGAGCGAGAGCGCGAGAGAGAGAGAGAGATCCTTGTTATGGTTGATTACACAAGCACGTCCACTGTGTAAAAATCATCGTAACTACATGTAACGCTTTTATTTAATATTGTGTTGCATTGTGCAACACATACTGTTTATTGGGATTGTTTATTACATGGATACCTAATTCAATTCTAGATCTGACTCTAAAAGAAACATACAAAGTAAATAAAGTATAAGATTAAGAGGTTTGTGTTGACAATACAGTTGTATTCCGCCTTCATTTCATAAACAGAGGTTTAAAATGATTCCTGTCTGTCAGACACACTAATTTGCATTAGTCACTGCAAGACTTGTTGTTTACCAGTATATTTATTGGCAGAGTTAGTTATTATTAGAGTTAATTATTCTGCAATGCTTAAGAGGTCCTCATTTCTGTTTTGATAGACACTTTTTGAAACTTTCTTTCTGTGCGCAGAATTAAAAGGTAGTACAATTCTGTTATTCTTTTATTCACCATTATTCAAAGATACTGTTCATTTTAATTGGACTCGCTCAAAGGTAAACTCAAGGCTGAGAACACAAAGCAAATAGACGTACAAAAGACCAACAAGTTAATTAACTGAAACAAGAGAGCCAGCTCATACAGAGAAGACACAAGCTGTGTAGGGCTTACAGTCATTGGATTGTTGGTTGCCATTTTGTCCTTGTCTGACTTGGCAGCCTATAAGTGGCCTGCTCTAGGAGAAGCTGTTTGGATAAATACTGGATTGGAAAATGATTTGATTGCAGAGTGTATAGTCCCCAAACACAACTAATACACACTCTTGCACAAGGTGTTGTAGTGTCCCACAATTTATTTTCCTTTGAATGCCTCTTTCTTCCCCACAATGGCTTCCTTTGTTATTCCTCACTGCCCCCCAAGCTCTCTCTCTCTCTCTCTGTCTCTCCACCTCCTCCCCACCTGCATCTCCCTGTCTCTCTCTCTCTCTCGCTCTCACCACCTCTGCCCTCCCTGTTTCCTTCTCCCTGATTGGTCAGTTCATCAGTTCATCCATCATTAGTCCGTCTGTCTGTCCATTGATCTGATCCCTGTCCCTCTTGTCAGTCAGTCCATTCATCAGTGAGTACACAACCAGTCTGCCCTGTCTGTCTGTCCATCGCCCTCTTTTTTAATTTGCTTGTCTGTGTGTGTGTGCTGTGTGCTGTGCCCCAGAGAGGGAGTGTCTAACACCACTGGGCTGGAGGGGTTGAGGGGTGGAGCTGGTGGTGACGGTGGTGACAGTTGTGACGGGGGTGACGGGGGTGATGGTGGTGACGGTGGTGACGATGGTGACAGTTGTGATGGGGGTGATGGTGGTGACGATGGTGACAGTTGTGACGGGGGTGATGGTAGTGACGGGGGTGATGGTGGTGACGGGGGTGACGGGGGTGATGGGGGTGACGGGGGTGATGGGGGTCCAGGACTTCAATATCCTCCACCTTGTCACGCAGCGCAGAGGCCACCACCTCTGCTTTGTTGTGTTGACACATCAATCCTCTATCAAGAGCAGTGTGTGTGTGTGTGTGTGTGTGTGTGTGTTAGTGCATTCATGTGTGTTGGTTGCTTTCCCTTGGTGCTCTTGGTCACCTGCTTTCCAGTGTGACGCCTCCAGTGCATTCCTTGCCTCTGTATCAATCATTTGAGTGTGTATACATGTGTCGCAATGCATGTGTGTGTATGTGTGTATGTGTGTGTGTGTGTGTGTGTGTGTGTGTGTGTGTGTGTGTGTCGGTGCGTGCACACATGTGTTATCACTTGTGTGTGTCTGTGCACACGTATGCATTTATGTGCATGTGAGTGTGTCCGTCCATGTGTGTGAATACAGGTGTGTGCGCGTGCGTGTGCAGAGGGTGTGTGTGCGTGCATGCATCCATGTGTGCGTGTGCAGGGTGTGTGTGTGCGTGCATGCGTCCATGTGTGCATGTGTGTGTGTGCAGGGTGTGTGTTTGTGTCACTGGGCTTTGTGTTTCCAGCTCCGCCCGGGTCGGCCCCCCAGTCAACGGAGGTAATTTCAGATCCTGGCTTTGGTCCAGTGGCCAGCGGCCCCCCGGGGTCCTCGGCTGGACCCCCGGGGCCCAAGAGAAGGGTCTCTGCTTCCCCCCTTAAGGACCGATCACACAGAACCACTCATATAAAATACTCACTCTACCATCGCCCTCTTATCGTCTGTTCTGAGCTCCTGTCCATTGCTGCACCTCAGGTTTTGGGGTGTTTTTCCGCTTTGAAATCGTTTGAACCGCATCAGAGTTCAAGTGTAGTGCCGGGCGCAGAGGGTCAGATAAACACAAGACGTAGCACAACGTCCAACGGCGACTAGAAGCTGATTCTGGCACGGGATAATAGTTTTGTTTAGAAATGACATTGTTAGAGCTCATTGTTAGAGCTCATCGTTAGAGCTAATTGTTAGAGTGAGCGGTCAAACACAGCTCTGAACAGCTCCCACAAAGCACGCTGCCACAGCGTTTCTGAAAGGTCCGCTGCTGCTGCAACACGGTTCTGTGTGGTCTCAGTAAGATCTCGCCAAGCTGCTAAAACATCATGAAATCCAGGAACTTAACAAAAGGGAAAAATGTATGTAAAAGTATCCAAACAAGGCCGGAGTCGTCAACGTAGCAAGGAGAGAGACCGAGGTTACGTGGTCTTAAAAAGTCAATGAAGTTAGAATCTAGTCATTGTGAATGTCAAATATGTTTGCGTAAAAAAGGGTGAAGTGAGAGGAAATACAGGGTCGCCTGAATTCTGAAGTTGTAAAAATTGATTGAGGTGTAGACTTTTTATTTGTGTGCCTTATTTTTTCATTGTCGTCGCAATCACTGTGAGATTGCTCATACAGTATATAAAGAACGGAAATTCATTTTCAAAAACCTGCATGCGTAGTGTACAGGAATGTATGCATTCTGCATGCAAACACCATGTTGTGCTTGCATATCAAATTGAAACAGATTTGAGTCAGCCCTAAAACAGCCTCTTATGTTTGGCAAATGAAAATCAATGAAAAAAGAGAAAATGCCTGCATAAGCTGTTACCGTTGGCTCGTATATCCAATATTGTATGTACCACATTACATATGTACATAGCATCTATAGGCTAATGCACATAATTTGGTTTAGCTTTAAAAAATAATGTCACACATAGAGGCGAGATGAGCAGAAAGTGGAGCTCCTGTGCTCCCATAGGTTCCCTAATGAGACAGATTGGACTAATAGGACGGCTCTTTCTCTCTTCACACAGCCGCTGCTTTTCAAAGGGGGCCGTAACCTGATCAGAAACACAGTTTACACACGTTCCTAAGCATTTGTCCACTTTGTCTCGCCTATGTGCATGTGTATATACATATTCACTGGATATTGCAAAACGTGCAGGCAATATTGAGGACTCAATATGATGTATGTTCAATATTTACGTCGGTTTGCAATTAAATCTTCTCTTCAACACAAATGAATCTCATGTCACGCCCAGCCTGCATCTGTCAGCTAAAGAGAGGTCTCTTTGTGAGGCGTCACTTGGCTGCGTGTGCCTGATCATCACTCCTGAACTCCATTGAATGCGCTGCTGGACCCGACCTTTATCACGGCCTCAAGGTCAGCGTCAAGGAGTCAAAGGAGCTCTGAGTAGAGGAAAGAGGGGTTGATGGGTGCTCTGCTGCGTTACGTAAGTAAGAGTTTGTTTTCTCTCTCTCTCTCTCTCTCTCTCTCTCTCTCTCTCTCTCTCTCCTCAAGAAGTACGGAGTGTCCTTCAATCCTTTTAGCTTTGCTCTGTGAACGCCTAAACCCAGTTTGCATCCTGCACTTTTAGCACAACTTCCTGTGCGTGTGTGTGTGTGTGTGTGTGTGTGTGTGAGTGTGTGTGTGTGTGTGTGTATGCCTGCGTCAAAGCAGAGATGGAAGCCAAAGGCTTTCAGTGCCATAGATTGTCATTGTCAAAATGCCTTAGAGGCTTTTATAAACACACACACACACACACACACATACACGCAGGCCCATGCACATGCACAAATACACACACACACACACACACACACACACACACATACACACACACACACACACACACACACACACTGATGACAAGCGCACAAATCTTGATCTAATGTTTCAGACATTAAACAACAATCCAAGATGCAAACCATTTTACTCTTGCTGTGTCGTGTATTTCTGGTCACTTTGCTCCATGTTATGCTGGGAAATATCTCCCACTTAAAAGTCAGGCATTGACGTTGTGTGTGTGCATTGCATAAATGCTTAAAATCTTTGCTTGTTATACTATTATGTATGTCACTTATTGCACTCTTACCATCCCTTAGAAGGAGGAGACCTCCTTCTGCATTCCTTCTCATAATGTCTTACTTGATGTTACGGGATGCTTTTCTTCCCCGTAAGGCTCTAGGGTTCGGGGTTGTCATAAATATGTCTTTGTATTATGTGAGTTATAAAAGGAAAGAGCCGAAAAGAGCAGAACAGAGCAAGAGTTTGAAACCACACAACCCTGAAAGAAGCCCCCTCCCCCTCCGCCCCCTCTCGATACACCTATCCACCTGTAGGGGGCGTTACATTCATACAGACAGGCAAGATGGATTCCCTGAACCAATCAGGGAAGAGATGCCGTGATTGGTCAGAAATTAGTCGTGAGCAGTCTAAAATCCAAATTGGCTCATAGAGGCATGCAAGCAGGCAACCAGAATAGATATTCTCACAGCACATTTCCCTCACTAATAGCTGACGGGTGGCTGTGGCATTTACTAACATATTACACTGAAATGATAGCTCTCAAATCATCTTTAACTTGGCCTGACATCGACGGTACGGGTCGTCTTTGTTGGCAGAGAAGCCAACTTGTTTTCGGTTTGTCCAAATGTTAGCACAATTTTAATTGAATGCCAATGCTAATCTTAAAATCTCTTTGCTCACTGGCATCTCTGTCTGCAAATTTGTTGTCTTATGTGAAGACACAACACACATACTCACACATGCTCACCCAACGGCAGTCCCAACCTCCCTGTTTGGGGCCAGGCTACCAGAGAATCAGAAGCCTCAACACTATTATCTACCAGCCACCGCCAGGGTTAGGATTGGATTTGGTTATGTTTTCCGGGGTTTGATTTTAGCTCTCTGAGCAAGCTCCTTATCGTGGTTTGATTTAGACGGCCATAGCGATGGGCGATATCCGTTTTTTTTAACCATTTAGACCTCTCCCCAAAATATCAAGGTTTCCGGTTAATTAAGCAAGAGTGTGTCTTATTACGTCTGCTTCCAAAGGGCTAGGCGCTGCTGTTCTCTCTTTTGCCACAGGGTGGAACCAATTGTCAGCAGATCCCTCTTTTACAAATTTTTGTTTCATACATAATAAACCCATTGTCAAATCCAATATAATGCATTTTTTAGTAAAAGACTACCAATGTAAAATGACCTTCACAAGCTTGTGATCCATAACTTAGTTGGTAGGCTTGGAAAGAAATCATTAAATCTGCAGTATTTCTGGTTATCGGTGGCCTAACATGGTGATTCCGACAAGCGGTTTCACCGGGAGATGGGGTGGCGTGGCCAGCCAGCCAGAGAGCGGCAACAGTGTCACAGTGTATTTCATGTTTTTTCCTCCATAATCTGCATTAATACCTAGATTGAGATACCATTTTACCTAGTTATTCGTGATCATCTCAGCTGCTTCTCAAGGTCATGAGGAACTCGATTATTATGGCGCTCTCTACCATATCCAAGCATCTAGGTCTGCTTTAAAGATGGCGACGAGTGCGGTTCATGTTTACTCGTGTACCGTTTACATCAGGTTTAAAAAGTTACTGTACCAAAACACGGAAGTAGACCTTAATTACTGCATGTGCACAACACTCGCCAATCTCCTCTGAACGGGATGGTCATAACTGATAAAGTACGAAGGCATGTGTAAGTGTAAATATCAATAACAGTTGGCATAGTGTGAAGGTCAGCTCAATTGGCTGGGTTTGGATCTTGCAATTAACGCTTTTGTACACTGGAGAGACAACATAATCAAATTCAACTTGTACTCTTCTTCTTTGTGATTATTGGCTTTTGGTCATCCAACCAGTTGCCTACCGCCCCCTATTGGATGGGAGTGTTTAGATACGCAAGTGAACTCGGGTACATAACAGCATTGCTAATGTGAAAGCTGTGGCGGGGGAATGGGGAAGGCGGTACAATCAATGAACGGTACAATCGTACTTTAGGTCCTCTTTAGTTTACTTTAGTTTGAAACCAAAATGCTGCCAGACAGGAGACTTTTTTTGAGCTACCTCATTCACGATGATAGAGCTAGCTGCAATTTGAGCGCCTTCCCCATCATAGGCTTGACCAACCACAGAACCAAAAACCAAACCCTGAGACCTTAACCTCTCGGGAACCCAAACACTAGAAACCAAAGACCTTAAACCCGTAACCATTTAGAGGAAACCCTTACCCTAGAACCAAACCCTAAAACCAAACTCTAATGAGAAACCCTAACATTAGAACCAAACCCTAGAACCAAAAATCAAACCCTAAAACCAAACTCCTCCTGCCCCAAAGGAGCAGGAGGCTCTTCATCACACACCGTGTCTGTACACCAAGGGCTAGGGCGCACTTTACTTCCAGAAGTCCCCCCCCCCTTCTGGCACACACACACACACACACACACACACACACACACACACACACACACACACACACACACACACACACACACACACACACACACACACACACACACTGGCCGCCAAACTTTAGATTGCTGGACTCAGCCAGGTGTGGCTGGGTGAAGGGCTGGTATTTCCCCTCGTGGCCGATCGATGGCTGATCCCTCGTCAGGATTGTCTTTTTTTGTCCTAGATTAGACGGCGGAGCCACATGGGAGGGAAGAGGAGCCGCTCCCGCACACACAAAGTTGCACAAAGTTGTGTGTGAGAGGTTTAGTGTTTTCAGTGATTTTGGAGTTCTCTCTCTCTCGCTCTGCTCGACTCAACCTTTACCACGGGTCTCAAGGTCAGCATCGAGGAGATGTCATCAGAGCTCAGAGTAGAAGGGGGGAGGGGTTGATGGCTTGTTACGTAAGATCTCTCTCTCTCTCTCTCTCTCTCTCTCTCTCTCTCTCTCTTCTATAGGGGAGAGAGGAGGGGGCGTGGCTCTAGGGACCTAATTATAAGACAGGAGAGTTAGTGGCCATGTGTTGGCAAGGTACGACTCAGCTGTCATCTCATTAAAACACGGCAGTAGCCTCTCCCTTTTGATTGATACACTTCTGTCTGTATAATCATAAAATGTTCCCTTGACGCGCTGCTCTCTGGGTATTTGCAACACTGCTTCTGCTTTCTTATAGTATATCAACGTTTCTACTACATAGTGTGTATCACCTGCATGGTGAGTTCTGATGAGAAATATCCTCCTGGCTCCCAGAGTGTGTTTTGGGTGTCCTTAGAAAAGTTGTCTTTTCTCTCCGTAGAGGACATGAGCAAGATCACAATGGCCGACCTCCAAACTCAAATTTAAATGTCTACCGTCCACAGAATTACCATAGAGCAGACGGGGTCGGACATATTTGTGTTTTGAAGTTGCTGTCCTTTTAAGATGTCTGGAAAATGTTGAGCTGAGGTTAAAGTGTCAGGGAACAAGATAAATATAAACAAAACCTGGCGAGTTTTAAAACATTTTCATATCATCGCTTCCTGTGACTTCATTTGCATAGCGGACATTAAGCCGCCATCACTGCCACTGTCCTCTGACGGTCTCAGAGGCCCCGGGCCCCCACTGTACAATCATTATCTGGGGTAAACAACGGCCCCGTCTCTCTGACCTCTCAGGCCTGTCAGGGCCCGCAGAAGATGTCTTCACACTCCAAAGTCCGGCCGATTTACTGGAGGAAAGCAATGAGTGTGATTGTATCGTACAGTGTGAATGTGTGAGCACTTGAAGAAACTAGAGAGAGAGAGAGAGAGAGAGAGAGAGAGAGAGAGAGCAAGAGAGAGAGCGAGATCAAAGGCAGGATGGGACTACAATTTGAATACCAAAATGTGCATAATATGCAGAATGGGGTCTGTCTGTGTTTATTTGTAAGATATATCATGGTGTGTCTGTGTGTCTGAGCGTGTGTGTGTGTGTGTGTGTGTGTGTGTGTGTACATAAATGTGTGTGTTTGCCTGCACCAGAACTTTGAAATGAGTGTTTACTTGTGTGTGTCTGTGTGTGTCTGTGTGTATCTGTGCGTATGCAATCATGTGCATGTGCGTGACTCATACATATAGAAGAGCATTTCTCTGCTGATTGCAATCTAAAATCCTGCGGCGTACTCAGTGTTCGCCCGACCTCCGTGCCTCTAGCCCGACACCAGCCTCTCCTAAAAGAAATTATTTCAACAGAACAGCGATTTGGGATTTGGGATTGCACTTAATCTATAATGTAGGGCACGCTTTCCTCTGAAGTGACTTACAGCCCAGGCAGCGGATGGCAAAAAAAAACATGGCTCACTGCGGAGATATTTCACATGCAGCTCGGCAACGGACTGCAGGAATCCTCCCTCACCCACCATGTACCCCCAGAGGCACAGAATTACTCAAAATGAAATATTTAAATCGGTCACTTCTCTGCTTTTGCACCCCCACCCACCCGCGTGTTAACTGGAGACGTGAGAGAGAGTCAGAGTCCTGGAGTGCCTTTACTCTGTATGACTTGCACTATTCAAATAGGGAGCCGTATAAGTCAGAGGGGTGGCGGGCTGTGGGCGAAGCGGGATGCAGCTCTTTGCTTAATGTCTTGGTGGAAGGACTCTGTAAGTTATACCCTGCTCTGGACCTTTGCTGTCGCAGCCTGCACACGCTTCCAGCTACAAAACACACTGAGCAGTTCCTATGGGGCCCTGCCAACACACACACACACACACACACATATTGGCTAACCCCCCCCCCCCCCCCCCACACACACACACACACACATTGGCTAACCCACACCCACACACACACACTCACACATTGGCTAACCCACACACCCACACATTCAGGCTAGCACACAGACACACACAGAGGCACACAGTCTGACACAAACAAACATACAGACACACACACACACCCATGCGCACGCAGAGACGCACACACGTGCGTGCCTGCATGCACACACACACACACACACACACACACACACACACTCGCTATTGGCAGTAGATAGTTCGCCTGGCAAACAGTTTGTTGAGACGGCATCTCGTCAAATATAATTGGATACATCCAAGTGAAAGTCAGGCGGGAGAGTGGGGCGGAGGGCAAGGGTCTGCACTGGAACGGAGGGAGAGAGTTGTTCTCTCTCTCTCTCTCTCTCTCCCCTCTCTCTCTCTCTCCCCTCTCTCTCTCTCTCCCTCTCTCTCCCTCTCTGTGGTGGAGGGAAAAACAACAAATGGCTAAAGAGGCTAAATGGAGGGATGGAGGGTAGAGGGAAAGACGAAAGTGAGGAGAGAAAATGGATAATGTGGCACAGAAGGGGAACAGACTGGGTAATAAGGAGCAGAGAGGTGTGTGAGAGAGGTGGGGGGAGGAGGGGGAGTAGAGAGAGTTATCGGGAGAGAAGGTGAATTATACAATACAAGGACGTGTGTGTGTGTGTGTGTGTGTGTGTGTGTGTGTGTGTGTGGGTGCGCATGCGTGCGTGCCTGCGTGTGTGCGTGCCTGCGGTTGTGTGTGTGTGCGTGTGTGTGAACACTTTAATTGATTCTCTCTGTGCTGTCTCCACTCATCCAGCCCAGCCTGAGGGATATTTGTGTTTCTCTCCTCTAACTTAAAAAAATAAAACACACACACACACACACACACATAGTATGTAACAACACACTAGTGGCTAAACTACTAAACAAACATAACAGAGAAATTCCAACACTTAAACACTTCCTAAAACACGCTCTCACAAACATACATACACACACACACACACACGCTCCAAAAACTTTTTTATATTATCCTTTGCATTCTATAATTTACCATCAAAATGAATAATTTACAAACACACACACACACACACACACACACACACACCCACACACACACTTAAAGACACATAGAATAGGACATCTGGCGGCTGAGCTTGACGGCTCGTCTACCGTTTGGAGCCAGGGTGGCTTGGCAGCAGTATATACACACAGGAGATAAAGAATATTATAAAATGTGGGGGGCATTGCAGCCTCCAGCAGCAATGTTCCAATAATTCACTCTCTTTCATATTAATATGGAACAGCTACAGAGCAGATATATATTGGGTGTCGAGGGATGACTCCAGCGTACGTACGGTGACTTGATGACTCTGTCTGGGAGGAGGAGATGGTAGATGGATGAATAGATTGGTTAGGCCCTCTTCAGACGTCCCTGGGGGTGAGGATGTGGCCCAGCAGTGGTGGCGCACAACTCCAAAAACCTGATGTATGTTTACGTAATAAGAAAGGCATACTTAATGAAAAAACTCAAAAAACATCATCATAAACATCGGAAGAAGCAGTTTCAACCTGCGACATAAACGTCTATATGGGTGTTTGTGTGCTCGTCGGTTCTAGTCTATCGCTGAAGGAGTGTCTCTGAGTGTGAGGAGAGATGGTCTCCACGGAAACCACTCTTTCTGTATAGTATCTGAGCTTGTGTGTGTGCGTGTGCTACTAATCACTACCCACCCCCCACATAGATAAGTAGAGGAAGTCATGATGCTCTTTATCTCAAATGCGGCGCGATATGGTGTAATAAAGGTTATTATTCTGACAGTTATATAATTATTTATTTGGCTCTCGCTCCCCCTGTGTTTCGTGTGGATGCGTGTGCGTGTGTGTGCAGGTTGTGAGGTCCCTGTCTGCTGTCACACAGACATCTGGTTCCATCACTCAGCTGTCCTTCTCGTTATGTGGCCTGTTGTGCTTCTGATCAGCGTGTTGCTGCCCGGCCGAGGAACGATTGCAGCTTTGTTTAATTTAAAATGCCCATTACAGCATCAGAGAAACTTGGCTCCAGGCTACAGTTCCTGCCATTTCATCACTTGTACAAGGTTAGTCTGTAGAGTCGATTCTAGTTTGCGGTGGGTGGCCAACTTCAGTCATTTGAGTCAACTTCACCAATCACTCTCTATTAGCTAACGTACTCTGGGAAAATGACGAGCTAACTCACTCGAGTGAACCACTAGCAAACTTCCTACTTGAGTTAACTAACCTCTTAATAACTCTTAAAGGGGACATATTATACCACCAGGTGTGGTGTGATTAGCCGTTACAAGCCGTTTTGAAAATGTGCCGCTTATGACATCACAGGTGGGCGTGTCCACCTAGATGTATGACGGATAGATGAGCAACGTTTGCTACGGTCCACTGGATAGGCTGGTAGACTGATCTATCCAGCACACATCTAGGTGGACACGCCCACCTACGCCCACCACCACATGTCAGAAGCGGCACATTTTCAAAACGGCTTATAACGGCTAATCACATTCACACCTGGTGGTATAAATATGCCCCCTTTAAGAGGCGCCCTCCATCCACTACCAACGTGCTGCAAACCCAAAACCATCGAGCTGTAGTGCTATTTCCAGCACTGCTGCAAACCTCAGCATACAACACAGAACAAGACGGAAAAATCGATCATGGTGACGTGACGTGTTGTCCTTTGTACCGCCCAACGCCCTGCCCCGCGGCTCGTCCTGAGAGGGACAAGGCATGGATCAAAGGCATTCCAGGGGAACCTTGAGTCCAACAGCAGAGGATTTAAGAGTGCCCTAATCTGAGTGATGGGGCTGAGCTCACCATCCCCGGTTCTTATCTTTGATCTTGGGTATAGGAGGCGCTCGTGACCTCTGTGATTGACAGCTGGCTCGGCGCCATCCTCCTCCCTGCGTTGGGTTTGTTGTGATGTTTTGATGTCGCCCCGTCTCGCCCTTATTGAATGCGTCTCCTTCCCCGACATTGTTTTGGGGCTCCGCGTAGCGAGGTCGCCATGTTTCTAATCTCTGTTTCCGAACGCAGCCTGAGTCGCTATTTGCATATGAATTGCTTTTGTTTTCTTTTTTTTTTTCTTTTCTGCGGCTCTGATGTTTGCCGTGATACGAGCGGCGCGCCAACCTCTGATGGACGCAACGTCTTTATCTCTCTCTCTCTCTCTCTCTCTCACTCTCTCTCTCTCTCTCTCTCTCCTCTCTCTCCTCTCTCTCCCTTTGAGGGTCGAAAAACAATAACATGATCAGCAGAGGTTCTGCAGGGCAGTGGGTGCACAACGCCGCAGTAGAGATGGAGCAGAGCTGGGAGAATATAGGGTTAGGAGTGTGTGTGTTGCTCTCCTTTGAACAGCTATGTGTGTGTGTGTGTGTGTGTGTGTGTATGTGTATGTGTAGCTGTGTGTGTGTGTGTGTGTGTGTGTGTTGCGTGTGTATGTGTAGCTGTGTGTGCATGCGTGCGCATGCCTGTGTGTAGCTGTGTGTGTGTGTGTGTGTCCGTGTGTGCGTGTGTAGCTGTGTGTGTGTGTCCGTGTGTGCGTGTGTGTAGCTGTGTGTGTGTCTGTGTGTGTGCGTGTGTGTGTAGCTGTGTGTGTGTGTGCGTGTGGTGCGTGTGCGTGTGGGGGGATGTCCGGGGAACAGAGAGAGTCTACAACGGACCCCCCTGTAGGATTTGTATCCTGCCCTCGCCGCCCCCACCATCCACACCCCCGTCCAACCCTGTCATTTCCCTCCTCCTCCTCCTCTATATCTGTCTTGCGTCCATCGCCCGTCGTTCTCCTCCTAGCCCAATGTTGCATCTGTCGTCACTCTCCTCTTCATCAACGCCTTTTTTCTTGGATGATTTATTTCCTTTTTCTCCTCCTCCTCTTCTTGCCTCTGTGCACTTTTCCCTCTCCTCTCCATCTTCAAACCCCATCCCTCTTTCTCCTCGATTCTGCTCCTCCTCTTCCTCCTCTCCTCCTCTTGCTCCCTCTCCTCCCTCTTCACACCCAACCCCTCTCTGCTCCTCCTCTTCCTCTCCTCCCTCTTCACACCTCATCCCTCTCTTCCTCCTTCGGCCTTGGTTCAGCTACTCCTCCTCCTCTTTTCCCCTCTTCTCCTCCTCCTCCTCCCTGGGAAGCCAGCTGTGTGATCTCCCCTTAATGACGTCGAGAAAGCCCTGCTGTCAGCATATACCCCCCCCCCCCCCCCCCTTCCCCGCCCGGCGCCCCCCTCCCCCGCCGCCGGTGCACGGTTACATAAGCTGGTTAACCGT